>NW_016157735.1:15556-18722 GCF_001687245.7 Rhagoletis zephyria | reverse complement strand
AAACAACACTTACGGGGCAATGTTTATTGTAAGAACAACATTTTTTTCTATGAATCGACATACTTTAAGCATTGTTGACGCTATTTCCATTTGAATGAGGAAATAGCGTCAATGACTTTATTTCCAAATTTTTGTTGACTTTATTTCGCTTTTGAAAAGGTAATAATGTCAATTGACTTTATTTCGCACCAGGGTGGGAAATAAAGTCAATTGACCTTATTTCCATTGACCTTATTACCTGTCACCTAGTAGACGACTACGAAATTCCCCACAGGGTATACCTGTATATGGGGTGTTCCATACCTTGCAATAAAGAAACATAATGACGAATAATGAAAATATAAACATGTTTTTCTTTTTCCTTTGTGAAAAAACTACGCAAAGTTTTTCGATTGAGCTATGCGCAACTTTGAAAACAGATAAAAGTTAGCCGTTATAAGTGGACCAAAAGTTAGCTATTGTAGTAGACGACTACGAAATTCCCCACAGGGTATACATGTATATGAGGTGTTCCATACCAAAACGGGCGGGGTTCTCACTTCATGTGTTTGATTTCTATAATAATAATAATATCCCAATGGTTTTTACCCTCCATTTCCGCCCATCCGCACGAGGGGCGCAGTCCGCATGACGTACGGAACCAGTATTTTCAATATTTGTGCCGAGTCACGATAGGCAGGAGTTTGTTAAGTGTCGAGCTCTAAAACTGTTCAGCTACAGAACTAAATTCATCAGCCGATTTTATGTCTTTATTTTAATGATTCATTTATTGAGAGAGGACAGTATCGATTTCTTAATGCTGAAAAGCGGATCTGATATATCAAACGTGCTGGAATGAGAGTTAAAATCCTGGCATAAGCAACGGAGTGGGTCGTGCAATTCAAAATTGGTTTTACAAGCTTTCAGAAATATGGGACAAAAGTGTCTTGATACGCGTGAGGGAACATTAAAGCTTACATCAGCCAGAAGAGACGGACTTGAAATTGAGCCTGTCAGTAATTTAACCATAAAAATTATACCAAGCATTTCCCTGCGACTGGCAAGTGTAGGAAGGTTAATAAGTTTTAAGCGACTCGTATAAGGTGGAAGACTATATTGAGAATCCCATCGGAAATTTCTTAAAGCAAAAAGTAGGAATTGTTTTTGAATTGATTCTATCTTGTCTGAGTAAATTTGATACCTTGGATTCCAAACCACCGAGCCGTATTCCAGAATCGGCCTAACTAATGTTGTAAACAGGGTTTTAGTGATATAAGGGTCACAAAATTCTTTTGACCATCGTTTCACAAATGCAAGTACACCTTTAGCCTTGTTGACTGTCACATTAATATGAAGATTAAAATTAAGCTTAGGATCCATTGTGATACCAAGGTCCACAAAATTGTATACCTGTTCCAGGTTATGGTTACCTATTGTATAAGAAGTGGGATGAACAGCTCTTCGCGAGAAGCTCATTACTTTACATTTCTTAAGATTTAGAGGCATAAGATTTACTTGACACCAGTAAGCCATGCTGTCTAAGTCTGATTGTAGCAAAGACCTTTCTTTAATTGAAACGTACGATTTATAAAGCTTTACATCATCTGCATACATTAAAATTTTGGAAAATTGTATATCTGTAGAAATATCGTTTATAAAAAGCAAGAACAGAACCGGGCCTAGGTGGCTACCTTGAGGGACTCCTGAAGTAACATCAATGACGTCCGAGATAGTATTTTTAAACATTACCCTTTGTGATCTATCATAGAGGTATGAAGAGATCCAACGTAGAAAATTAGGTGGAAGACCAAGAAGATCAAGTTTGTAGATGAGCAACGAGTGGCACACTTTGTCAAATGCTTTACTGAAGTCAGTATATATAACATCAACAGTTTTGCTTTCACTAAATGCTTTTGAGATATAGGATGTTAATTCAAGTAAATTTGTAGAAGTTGATTTGCCCTTGCAAAATCCATGTTGACTATATGAAATGCTAGAAAAGATAGAATGCGTCAACTGATTTGTTATAATTGCTTCAAATAATTTAGGAATTTCAGAAAGTTTAGCTGTTCCCCGGTAGCTCTCCACTGAAGATCTGCTACCGCTTTTATGTAACGGGGTTATGAATGATTCTTTCCATATAGTTGGAAAAACGCTTTCTTTAAGAGATAAATTAAATAACGCTGTTAACGGCTCATAGAGATAATCAGCACAATTTATGAGAATACAAGTAGGGATCTGGTCAGGACCATAACTGAAGGACTGCTTTAAGGATTTCAGATAAACTACTACATCATCGGGAGAATTACTCGGATATTTATTGAGTTCATTGGACATAGTTAAAAATGATAGTCAATTTTAGCATGTTAGTTAATGGAATAATTGGATTTAAAAAACTGAGCGAACATGTTAGAAATTGTTTGATTATCACTAGAGACGGTATTTTGATACTTCATGGCGGAAGGAAACCCACGTACATTTCGCTTGGAGCCTACGAAGTCATAAAATGATTTGGGGTTATATTATACGCCGTTTTTTTACACAAGTAAAGTGAACACTTTCCAAGTAAAGTACACACTTTTTGTTTAATTCAAAAAACTTATAACGCAAAAGTGAGTATTTTACATAGTACGAGTGTAAACCGGTTTTTTTGTGTAATCTAAAATAACGCGACTTACGGTTTTCAAATTTCTCAGTTCTTTAGTGAACCATAGCTCCCGGGTAGCTCTCCACTGAAGATCTGCTACCGGTTTTATGTAACGGGGTTATGAATGATTCCTTCCGTATAGTTGGAAAAACGCTTTCTTTAAGAGACAAATTAAACAACGCTGTTAACGGCTCATAGAGATAATCAGCACAATTTATGAGAATACAAGTAGGGATCTGGTCAGGACCATAACTGAAGGACTGCTTTAAGGATTTCAGATAAACTACTACATCATCGGGAGAATTACTCGGATATTTATTGAGTTCATTGGACATAGTTAAAAATGATAGTCAATTTTAGCATGTTAGTTAATGGAATAATTGGATTTAAAAAACTGAGCGAACATGTTAGAAATTGTTTGATTATCACTAGAGACGGTATTTTGATACTTCATGGCGGAAGGAAACCCACGTACATTTCGCTTGGAGTTTACGAAGTCATAAAATGATTTGGGGTTATATATTATACGCCGTTTGATTT
>NW_016157735.1:0-14807 GCF_001687245.7 Rhagoletis zephyria | reverse complement strand
AAATTATCTAAATTTACGTCAATTTTAAATGAAGCAATATTTCTTTCGTATTTAAAACTAAATTTTCTGATGCTTAAGTCGATAGTTTGTAATTTTTGATGAGATATAAAGCTTTATATCGTCTTCTGTAGTGTCTCTCGAAAATCTAGAGATTGACTTCTTTGGCGGGACCACAACAAGTTTCCTTGTATCAGACTGGAGTACCGGCGGAAGGGGTTGAGTTACTGCGTTAGTAGTTGAGGATAGGGAAGGCGGTGGAGGCTTTGAAGATGATGCCACCACTTCAATGGGGGAAGGGGAAGATACTTCAGGCTCTTTATTATCCGAAGCAGATTTCGTTACACGGTCTTTTGAGGCTGAGGATTCTGATGCTGGAGGACACGGAGAGGATAAATTAATTAAGTCCGTCGGAAGATTATTCTGACGTGCAATGGCAGCAATTTCCTTAGACGGACTATGAAGACGCTTACGTTTAGACACACGGATATCCTTAACAGATTGCAAGGTATCTAAGCATTTGAATGATTTAAACATATTTTCATAATGCTTAAATTTTTCTGTCAGTACCCACAATTCTCTTTCTATTTCTGTAAAACCATTTCTGGTTTGCCTAAATAGCTTGAAAAGATCAACTTCGGTTGACCTGCACTTTACGCAAGACCAGCGAAGGCCCTTGCCATCATTAATAGCGTCCAGAATTCTTCCCGTCAAACCAGCACATTTCAGATGGTAAATACCATCACACAGCCAGCACGATAAGTAGCGTTCAGAATCGCTTTTAATTTGGCAAGTATCAAGATCACACTTCATATTGAAAGATTTATGAATACACTCGTTAATAAAAGACAAACAAAATAAATTATAACAATTAAAGAGCTGATGTAAATAGCTTTAAATAAATGTAGCGAACAGTTTGAGTATCACTGTAATTATGACACTTAATAAACGCAACGCAAACAGCTGTGACAAGAATTACTAGAAGAAGTAAACAAAAAGAGTAGAACAAATGTGCAAAAACAAAATGAAAGTTAACTACAAAGGATACAACAACAATGATAGCAACAAATGACTCGGCAAAATTATAATGTATGCTAGTGAAATTTAATTAAATTTACTTTAATATAAAACCAATAACTTTCACTTAGCTTCAATTATTTCACACTCTGATGCTCATAAGCACTTTTTATCACTACTTTAACACAGAATTAGCACAATGAACTTAGTAAGTAGAAAGCCAAAATCAGAGCACAATAAAGTACAACTTCACAGCTTGACGTTTGCTTAGTATTGCTTGTTTCAACTTTTTAGCGTCGATGTACATATAAACATAAATAATAAAAAAATATGAAATTTGAGCTTGATTAATACATTTTTATAAACTTTACAGCACAAAAACAAAGACAAATCGATATAATAGTTTTCCAAATATATCGAGAACGGGACGAGAAAAACATTTGAAAAAAATCACATATACACACATCACAATTCTCTGTGAAATAAAATTTTTTTTTTTAACAATTTTTCACATACACATTTTTTGATAAAAAAAAAATTGTTTTTAAAAATATGCCATCTCAAAAAAATTAAAAAAAAAATACACAATGGTAGCTCTGAGTATTGCGCAATATTTAAGTATAGTATTATGGGGTGCACTCTACAATAATATGAGTTATGCATTTTTTTTACACCAAAGTTGAGTAATATGAGTAGAGTGCACCCCATAATACTATACTTAAATATTCCGCAAAACTCAGAGCTACCATTGTAATTTTTTTTGAGATGGCATATTTTCAAAAACTAATTTTTTTATCAAAAAATTGTGTACGTGTGAAGTTTTCCAAGAAAATTTTTTTTTTAAATATTTCTTTTCATAGAGAATTTTGATATGTGTATGTGTGATTTTTTTCAAATTTTTTCCTCGCCCCGTTCTCGAGATATTTGGAGAGTTATTAAATCGATTTGTTTTTGTTTTTGTGCTGTAAAGTTTTTAAAAGTGTATTAATCAAGCTCAAATTTCCTATTTATTTATTATTTATGTTTATGCATCAGCCCTAAACATTTTAAATAAATCAAACACATGACGTGTGAACCCCGTCCGTTTTGGTATGGAATGCCGCATATACATATTTAAAAAATTAGTCATATACAGTTTTATTTATACATACTATAAATGCGAAATTTCGACTTAAAACCGAGACCCTGACAGTTTTTGAAATCCGCACTTGCTACGTTTTCAAACTTCGCATATTCTGACTTGGTAATGCCCCCTTTCCCCCCCCTCCCCCTCCTAAATTAGTGAAATTGGAAATTCCATCGTTCCAGACCGACTCAGTTGACTTTGGTTCAAGAGGACCGCGGACTAGAGACTGTTTTCTGAGTGCCAGGGCAAATCAAAGCAGTTGTTGTGCAGTCAGACATTGATGCAATACGAGTACACACAAGCGCAATATGTATGTTATGAGTGTGTTCACCACTGCTCATTTACCGGGGAAATCACATAAATCAGTAAAAACAGTCACCGACGGCTTAAGCACTTTTATGTATATATGTATGTATGTGCATGGTATGTATGTGCGTGTATATGTACTTAAATTTCTTTCCTGTACGACACTGCACAAGCCATCCACAAAAGACATTTCCTCCTTAATAATTTACCTTAAGCAGCTTTTCTTGGCGGTGTTGACATTATCATAACTCATAAACGACCTCAATCACGTAAATCATCTAAACTTCATCTTTCTACTAAATAAACTTATTCTATAATTTATGCACAATTTGTTCTCCACCTTCGCTGACTTCGGTTGGGTCTGCTGCTATTGAATTAATTACCTCTGGTTGCGAATCTGATTTATGAAAATTTGTTGTTTGCTGCTGTTGAACATTTATATTGCTCTTTTTACAACTTCATAAAATGAACTTATAATTGATTTGCCACCGTTTTATGCGTGAACAAATAGAAAGGAGCATCATTCAAGTATCGCTTTAAAATAATAGTCAAATTAGGGTCGTATCTGGAATTCTGTAAGGCCAGTTGCAAATAATGTATAACTTAAATTGTGGGACTCAGGGGGTTGTTAAATAGCTGCCACCTTGAACACAACTCCAGTCGTTTCCGATTTTTTCCGAATTTCGAACATTGCCCAACCATTCGATTATTCGATTCGAAATTTTGTGGCTCAAAAAAATACTAAAAATTTATTCTTTATTCTTAATCATGCATATTTCAATCCGATATCCGACGGATGCCATCCGTATGGATCGAATACGATTCGCACGTTCATAACAAGCGAGTGCGAAGATTAAGATTCGTGTGAAAAGAATCTGTCGGACCGGAATAGCCCTGTATCCGAGGGACGGATGCCATTCGCACGAATCTAATCCTTCTCACTCATTTGTTATGACCAGGGAACGGATTTTATGGAAATAGCCTTTTTTTCTGCTAAAGAGATAGAGTATATTCGATTAAGAATGTCCACGATTTAGTTTCCCTGATTCCATATATACACATTTGATGTTGCCTTTTTTAAAATATTTGCCTTTTTTGCCTTTTCTACCTTTAAAAAAGTGATTACAGTATTTACAATTTTTTTTAAGATTAAAAAATATACACATACCCATGCGGCTTATAGAAGCGCCTCTTGCCAAATTGGTTTTGGAAAAATTCAAAGCCGTTTTCTCAGCTAACGTAGGCTTGGAGACAAAAAGGGGTGTGGATAAAATTGTAAAGGGCGAGGAAAACGCCCTTATTCCTGATACAATGAACGTTTCCAACGTTCCATATTTAAATTGGGCTCCACTTGTATCAACTTACGTAGAGCGCACATTTAGAACATTCAAGGCTTTTCTTCGCGAAAATCGAATGAAAATGTTGCCAGAAAGCTTCAAATTGCATCTTGTGGTTCAATGCTACTACAACTATACAGATTAAAGTTTTATGAGTTAGAAACTCGAAAGGATAAAAAAGTCAAAGATTCAAAGTACAAATCTTTCATATAATGAAACTAGTTCATAGTTTTTCTCTTTTTACTTGTAATATAAACATTTCTAAAATAAATGTATTTTTTGATTGTTCTTCGTATTTTCGGTCTTTTTTAGTGCCTTATTTTGCTTTTTTTGCAATACCTAGTGCCTTTTCCTGCCTTTTTCGCTATTTTGTTTTGCCTTTTTTGCAATACCTAGTGCCTTTTCCCGACTTTTTCGCTATTTTATTTTGCCTTTTCCAGCCTATTTCGTTATTTTATTTTGCCTTTTTTATAGGTTTTTTGGTCCTAAAAATCCGTTCCCTGGTGTTGACACTGGGAATCGGATTAGATCCGTGCGGATGGCATCCGTCGGATACCGTAATAGGCATGAATAACTAAAATCGAAAAAGAGATTCAATTGAACTTAAATCAATGCGATTAATTACACAGATTTACAAAAAAAGAAGTTTATGCATATTAAACCAAACCTATATATCCCTATGTTATTCGACATGCTGAATGCGATTGGGTCCGTTAGCCTCCATCAAGGCAGGTTCTTGGTAAGTTGAAGGTCAAGCAGGGAAAAATTCATTCAATGGACCCGAAAATTCATATATATAGGGTTTTAGACTCGCTAAACCCGAATCCGAGGTCCGTTAACTNCAGTATTTACAATTTTTTTTAAGATTAAAAAATATACACATATCCATGCGGCTTATAGAAGCGCCTCTTGCCAAATTGGTTTTGGAAAAATTCAAAGCCGTTTTCTCAGCTAACGTAGGCTTGGAGACAAAAAGGGGTGTGGATAAAATTGTAAAGGGCGAGGAAAACGCCCTTATTCCTGATACAATGAACGTTTCCAACGTTCCATATTTAAATTGGGCTCCACTTGTATCAACTTACGTAGAGCGCACATTTAGAACATTCAAGGCTTTTCTTCGCGAAAATCGAATGAAAATGTTGCCAGAAAGCTTCAAATTGCATCTTGTGGTTCAATGCTACTACAACTATACAGATTAAAGTTTTATGAGTTAGAAACTCGAAAGGATAAAAAAGTCAAAGATTCAAAGTACAAATCTTTCATATAATGAAACTAGTTCATAGTTTTTCTCTTTTTACTTGTAATATAAACATTTCTAAAATAAATGTATTTTTTGATTGTTCTTCGTATTTTCGGTCTTTTTTAGTGCCTTATTTTGCTTTTTTTGCAATACCTAGTGCCTTTTCCTGCCTTTTTCGCTATTTTGTTTTGCCTTTTTTGCAATACCTAGTGCCTTTTCCCGACTTTTTCGCTATTTTATTTTGCCTTTTCCAGCCTATTTCGTTATTTTATTTTGCCTTTTTTATAGGTTTTTTGGTCCTAAAAATCCGTTCCCTGGTGTTGACACTGGGAATCGGATTAGATCCGTGCGGATGGCATCCGTCGGATACCGTAATAGGCATGAATAACTAAAATCGAAAAAGAGATTCAATTGAACTTAAATCAATGCGATTAATTACACAGATTTACAAAAAAAGAAGTTTATGCATATTAAACCAAACCTATATATCCCTATGTTATTCGACATGCTGAATGCGATTGGGTCCGTTAGCCTCCATCAAGGCAGGTTCTTGGTAAGTTGAAGGTCAAGCAGGGAAAAATTCATTCAATGGACCCGAAAATTCATATATATAGGGTTTTAGACTCGCTAAACCCGAATCCGAGGTCCGTTAACTTCCACAGTGTCAGATTCGAGGTTATTTGAGGGTCAAATAGGACAAAAAAATTATTCAATAAAAAAAAATGTTTTTGTTGTCGCTGAATCCGAATATCGAGGTCCCTTGATTCCTCAAGGTCATCTAGAGGTCATGCCAGGGTCAAATTCAGAAGAGTTTATTGAATTTTCGAGTTTACTCAATGATTTTTTCCCTACTGTACCTTGAACTGAGGACGAACCTGACGAGATGGTGGCTAACGGACCTCGAATTCGCATTCAGAGTGTCGAATAGCATGATACATAGGTTTGGTTTAATATGCATAAACTTTTTTTTTTTTGTAAACCTGTGTTATCCATATAACTCTTCTTAAGCTGAATGACATGATGCGATGTTTTAGGCGATTCAACGTTGCTCAAGAAAAATCGATTGTGTAAATGGTGATTCAAAAATCCCTTGCCTCAAAGTAGGCAGCACGTCAGCTTTTGCATTTAAAGGCAGCTTTAGCTTCACAACCAAAATAAATACAGCTAACAGCAGGTTTCACCAGAAACTTAAATCGAAAATGATTTTTAATTTTCTGTCAATTTCCATATAACATTCAAAAAATTTAAATCATTTTTCACTTAAATTTCTTTCGTTAAATTGGCTGTAATATGTATTTTTTCCTGAAATAAGTATCAGAAAAAAATCTAAAAATGTATCAAATGTTCAAAGCTGTATAACGATTGAATCAATTGAGTGTGCATTCACACTATATTTGTCACAATAATATGATTGTTTGATTTTAAAAATTTAACAACAATTCTTGAGATTGGTTACAAATCGTAAACACAAAATATGTAGCGTGTTATGGAATTGTTGAGACTAGGGATGGCAGCGATTAATCATTTTATTAAACTAATCGATTATTTTTGTCCAATTTACGATTAATTGTATCATAGTTTTGTGTTTCATTAATCAATTATTAATCGATTAATTGTAAAATAACCGTAAAAATATTTTCAAGAAATATGAATTCTGTAGTTGTCCAAAATCCATCCATTGATCTTTGGGCCACTCATAAATCTCTTGTACACAAACGAAGGCAAAGAGATAATGATTTGGGTCACCCACAAAAATTTTTATTTACATTGTAACGTTTAACCGGACTAAACTGGAATATCATCGACGCTTGGGAGGAAATGAAACCTGTTTACCTAAAACTTTAGATTTTCGAAAAATACTGTCATTTAGTTGCTCCCTCGGTGCCTGCTGAGCGCCTTTTTTCAATACCACAAGAAACGCAACTGGGTTAAATAATAAATAACAACAAAACGCTTATCAAAACTTTTGTTTTGCAAATTTGGGTAAATAGTAAATAATCATCGCAGCTAAAAATAGTCGTTTTATTTTATTTAAGACTAGCCAATGCCCGCTTACTTCGCGGCGCCTAGTAAGAGCTTTTGCGTTGGTCAATGCAAAAGAGCGTTTAAAAACAAAATTAGTCTGTAAAGTCAAAATTTTTGATTTAAGTTGAAACCACTAAGGTGCAGTATCCGCCTCACACATAGGCAAATAATAGTAACGCTGTAATGCCATATGGAATACCAATCCCTTTTGGTGTCATGAGCTTTACTGATGGTCTTATTTCATCCTGTGAGATCTCTGCCAATCATGTGTAATCTTTTTGTATATCTTGCAACTACAACATTGGTGCGATGCGTATGCCAATAAAAGTTCTTATAGGGAAACTCAAGAGCACAGAAGTGCGTTTTCTTTATAGGAGGGCCAAGAATCCTAGATGTCCCACAGGATGAAAAATTTTCCGGTACATTGCTAAATGAGTCGTGTGATCTCTTAGGTATCTTTCAAATGAAGCAATTGATATACCTACGGTGATCTTTCCTTGTTAATTCACCACTTTTACAATTCGTGGTAAAATTTATGAACTGATTTCTGGGTAGATGCAAGACCGCATGATCGTGCGTCAGAAAAACTTAACCCCATCCTTCATTTAGACATCTGAAAACTAAATTCGTATAACTTAAACATAGGTCCAAAGCCGACAAACCACACGTGGTTTCTATACATTTCGGCTGCAGCGCCATCCATTGGGTCCATTTTCTGCAAAACCATTGCTTACCATAAAATGAATACGTGTTATGAATTTCAACCTTAACTCCAGCGGCACTAATCGGGTAAATTTTTATCAAAAGAATTTTCCATCATACAGGTACATAGCTCGCATTTGAACGAAATCGGTTAATAAATACGATTTTATAAATAACTCTACTCCAGCACCACCTAGCGAGGTTTCTAGTAGCATATAATTGGACCATCTGACAATCTGACGGAACTCTATTCAGGGGTTTTGAGTTTATTCCGAACAACGATAACGGCTATCATTTTATGCAANGTTTGCGTAAGCAGTTCCAGAGATAAGCTATATGAGAAGTTCAGTTTGTATGGAAGGAAGGAGCCACGCCCCCTTTCCCAATGCATTTGCAATATATGCATCAGTGCTAAGTTTCAGTTCCCCAGCATAATTGGTTTTAGAGATATATTGGTTTTTTACGTTTTAGTCTGTATAAGAATTTTAGGAATATCCCGAGCTACATACCGAGTAAATTTTTGGTCAGAATATTTATTTTCAACGTGTTGCCAAATATGAACCAATCGATGCAGCCGTTTAGTAGTTTAGTGAAATACATTGTAAAGAGAACTGTATGAAATTGTAAAACGTGATGTCTCGGATTTCTTAATTTTTTGGCAGCAACAACGAAAAGTTTAAATTTTTTTAGCGAAAAACCTTCCCCACAGAAAACAAAATGAAGTTTTTGGTTATATCAAACTGCATTTAATTCCAAACATTAGCTTTTGCGTGATATGCTTACAAACATACAGACAAACATACCAAAATTTTATATTTGGCTTCTGTTGATCTAATAAACCCCCTATTAATTTTTCTTTAACATCTATTATGTACAGATATCGGCCTGTTGCAATTTTATTATTCTCAAGTACTCTCGTTTGATACCCATATGGCAACACTTAGTTTATATAGTAAATTTAACTGAATTAAAGTTTTCAAATAAGTGGCNATTAATAATTTAATACTCTCGTTTGATACCCATATGGCAACATTTAGTTTATATTATAAATTTAACTGAATTAAAGGTTTCAAACCCGCTTCAAGAATATTTTCAAAAGTAAGCTTCCTAATCCTCTTTAGTTTAATATTCGTATTGCAATATTTCATTTATTTTACAAATTTTAATGAATACAATTTTTCAATCAGTTGGCAAATCCCCTAAAAATATTTTCAGCATTAAAATTTCCTAGCGTCTTTAGTTTGATGCCAATATTGCAATATTTAATTTATGCTATCAATTAAATTAAATTAAAGTTTTCAAATAGGTGGCAACCTTCCACAAAAATATTTTCAGCTGTAAGCCTTTGTAAATTTCTTTCTTTTGACAGCCATATTGCAGTATTCACTTCACCGTATCAATACTCCGATACATCGGTGAAAACTGCATTCAATTCCATATTCAACTGATGCGCGTACAAATATACAGACAAACAGTGATTGAAAAATTCAAAAAATTTTTTATTTGGCCTCTGTAGCTTTAATAAAAACCCACCATATTAATTTTTCTTTAATATGTATAAGGTACAGACATCGACCTGTTACAAGTTGATTATATGTCTAGATGTAGATATAGATTTCATTTATTTTATCAATTTAATACAATAAAATTATTCAAACAGGTGGCAGCCCTCCGTAAAAATGTTTTCGGCAGTATAATTTCCTAAACCCTTTCAGTTTGATACCCATATTGCAATATTCAATTTATCCTGTAAATTAAATTAAATGTACATCTTCAAACAGGTGGCAACTCTAAAAAAATATTTTTGGCTGTAAGTCTTCTTCAGCCTCTTTCTTTTGACGCCCATATTGCAATATTCATGTTTTCTTATCAATTTACTTAAACTCCAATTTTCAAACAGGTGGCAACTCTCTATTTTTTTCTTCCTATATTTTAAGTTTGACCCCTAGGAATACATCGGTGAAAACTGAATTCAAATCCATGCATTCGTTTTCGAGTGATGCGCGAACAAACATACAGACAGACAGACAAAAATTCTAAAAATGGTTGATTTGGCCTCTGGTGCTCTAATAAAGACCCCCCACATTAATTTTTCTTTAATATCTATAATGTACAGACATCAACCTGTTACAATTTTATTATATGTATAGATAAATTAACAAGAGAACTAGAAATTTTTTATGGAAAAGTGTTTTTCTGAATACTCACTTTAAAAAAGTGCCTTTAAAAATTCGGTTAATCGATTATTTCCCCATAATTGCAATTAATATTTTTTTTTTGATTGCGATTAACCACATGATTAATTAATCGATTATTTTATATTTTTTGTTATCCCTTGTTGAGACCCATTCACATAGAGAATGTGAATGCAAAAATAAACTCAATCATATAAGATTGCACGTTTATGTGTGTGCAATCTGTCATTATCATTCAGTACTAATACTATTTGTTGTATCAGGGTTGAGATTTTTGTACTCAAAATGTGAAACCAGAAGATCGCCATCTCCCTGAAAATAAGTAAACAAATAAATAGTAATAATTATAATAGATTGGCGCTTACACATATGTTAGTGTTTGGCAGAGCTTCTCCTCCGATTTGTGGCATGCGCCTTGATGTTGTCACACAAAGAGAATGGACCTACAGTTTTACGCCGACTCCAAACGGCGATTGTATTTTCATTAGAAGCTGATTTTTAAGGCAGAAATACACTCGGAGGTTTGCCATTGCCTGCCGAGGGGCGACCGCTGTTAAGAAAAAACCTTTTTTCTAAATTTTTTTGAGATGGTGTTTTGACCAGGGCTTGAACCCAGGCGCTCCGGAGTGGAATCGCGCACTGCTTACCACTACACAACAGCGGACGCCACGAGTTTGGCGTTGATATTATATATCTCTTTACTAAGTTGCAGCACTCTACGATGAATACTTCCAGGGATATGTTGTGTGAAAACTTCTGTTTGTATGGGAGGTGACGCGGCCCCTTGATATATCGAAATTATTATTTTCCTAATATCATCCTTTGGGGTCTAGAGTCGATGTCCTAAATTTCAAAAATACAGTTGCTCTCGAGTTTTTCGATTAGAAAACAACGGCTTTCAAAACATATATCAGTATAGATGACAAATTAATAATATTTTTTGATTAAATGTGTCCTATGGAAAAATGCTTATGAATAATTTTTTAAATAATTGCAGGTATTTGCAATTAATTTCCAGTATTTTCCACAAAATTGGAAGCATGCAAACGTAAAAATTTCGTTTCTTTCATTTTTCAACAAGAATAAATAATAAATAAATCGCCACGGATAGGTTGACGCGAAATTTAATTATCTCTTATTTAAAAAAAAAAAATAAACTTGAAATCGGTTCATATTTGGGCTCTCAAAATTGATTTGTCCACAACTGTGTTGATTTTGCCCCACTGTGCGCCGTAAGTACATGCTATACATACATATGTATGTGTACGTACATATTCTCTTATTTGTTCTCAAAATGCAAGAAAACTATATTACGCTTGCAAACAATTAATAACATTTTGTAATAAATAGTTTTTCAAATGTATTTAGACTTAAAATTTATGCATTAATTAAATAAATTATTATTGTAAATTATTGTTTAACTGAATGGATTTAAAAATATTTATATTTGGCAACTCTTAGACTTGTCTTTGTTTGTAACAAATGACAGATGTAAACAAAATAAAAAATGATTGTAATTTTACAAATTTAAAGCAAACGGGCGTTCTTTAAAAAAAAAATATAGGTAGGGATCGAATTGAGCATATTTTTTTACAATATCAAGTGCCCCCAAAAAGTGTTAAACCACTAAATAGCGTAAAAAACTTTTTCAAACGTTCGAAACGAGAGTGAAGTACAGTGCTCAATTGTGATCGAAATTGCAGTGAAAATTTGTGGGTGTGTACTTAATGTTATATTTGAATAAATTTTTGAAGTGCACAACACCAACCACTCCCATCACTTAATAAGTGGAGCAGAAATAATTTGGCATAGTTTTCCTCCACGTAAGCCAATTTATCTGTTTCGCTTCATTTATGCTATTAGGTTCAAGCATGACACATTTGCGGAACTGAAATCAATCTCAATTCAAAAATTTGCTCTATTTATTACAAAAATACCGGTTTTCTGTATTTCTTTGTTTACATTTTGTTATTCTTCTTCTTATATGGCCCACCAATCACCATGCATAATCAAACGTCAAAAATACTTGCTACTCCTATTTCCACGTGGAAGAAACAAATTGCAATATTTCTTGAGGTTTTTCTTGAGAACTGCATACAGGCCTTAAACGACGACACATATATGTATATATGGTTCTCTATGTTCTCTACAGATCCGTATGTACTATTTAAATTTAAAGAAATAAAAAATTTAAAAAGTTACGTTATGGGAGTAACTTATGTCGCTATTAATAAATTTTTGTAATAATCTTCCGTTATGTTAAATTACGGAGTTCTTACGACTTTTTGCGGATTGTAGATTGAAAACAAGGGTGGTCTACTTTTTTCCAACAATTTTACCCATCAACTACCACCAGAGCGCGCTTTTTTCACCCAATGTTTAAAACATGGCTTATAGATGGTTGAAATTTCCGCGCCAAATTTTTCTAAGGATAACCGAATGTAATGAAAAATAATACTAATTTTCACGACAAAGGGGGAACTTTAACCCTGTGTAGAAAACATTGCGACGCGATGGAGCAAAGCCTTCCTGGGGTTTGACCACCACATAAGAATGCTAGCGTAATTTTCACACAGTCACCTAGTACTTGCATGCGTCTGTGGGACCCCAGAATAAAATACTTTAGGAATGTTAAAATTAGCTTTTTATTAAAAATCTGTTAAAAAAATATCCAACTCTTTTTAAAGAAAAAAGTAAACAAGAAAATCAACTTGTTTTTGTTTTTTCTCCAATAATTTGAGAGTTAGATGCAATAAGGCCACTTGTTGTAGTATATAAAAAAGTAGTATTGTTGTAGTATTGAAAAAAAAATTGACTAAGTACTGCGGAAAAAAATCATCACGTCGTTTAAAGTACAAAATCGCGTATCAACAAAATGCAAAACCGCGTATCAAGATAGTGCAAAACCGCGTATGTGCTTTTGCATAAATTATTTTCTAGGAAGTAAAAACCCTCATATTTCAAAATGGTGCTCTTTTTTATAAAGCAATCGCATTTCTGGCTAGTATATTTCAGCACGAATGGATAAGGAGTGAGCCCAGAGTTTGTGTGAGCAAATCCAGAATGACGATACGCGGTTTTGTACTTTAAACGACAATCAGATTACCAGTGTTCGACTCAAGGCACATTGAACAGGTAGTATCAGTAGAGCAGCTGATTTGATTTTTTTTAAATTATTTGGTCTCGAAAATGTCATATATTTGAATTTTTTTCTTACAAAAATTCTAAACTGTTAAAATCAATTTGCATGTGAAGCCTTTTTCCATGGGAAACAAGCGATTGAATAGCAGATTTTGGAACGTTCGCCCAACTTTAGCAGCACAACCGCTGATTACTAGGCCTTGCAAAGGCTGGATCAATGCTTCAGGAAGCAAACAAATTTACTAAGAAAGAAAGTTGCAACAATTTTAATTTTTTCCAATTTCGATTCTTTAAATTCTACTTTTGTTTGTATTTCACATGACACGCTTTGATTTAGAAGAAAGAAATCATATTTTGACATTTTCGATACTAGAAGCAACAACAAAATACACGCAAATGTTTTTTTTTCTCTAATGCTACTTCCTGTTTACATGAGTTCGAACTTTCGCATGACTCGCCTGTTTTTCGTCGGACACTTAATTTTCGCTGGCTTATTAATACAAATCAGGTTACATATATTATACATGAGTGACTTTCCTAATTTTTCTTTATTTTTACGTTGCAAAAATTGGTGCGTTGATTGCTCATATTTGAGTTTATCAGCCCGATTCTGAATAGAAACTCCCTAGGAATTTTTCCTCATTTACGACTGAGTGGAAAAGATGATGTTCATGATTTTCTGCTAAACTCGTTACTGCTACAGTAACTGGTTCTTATAAGGCTTGCTGAATCTTTAGTTCAGCTTTCAGAACGTCGGAGGATGCTTTCGGCTTCTTTCCAGTAGGTTTCGTTTGTGAAGCTACATTTACTGGCGGTGGTGGAGGCGATGGCTCGTCGACTGTAAAAAGTGGACTTATTTGAGACTCATGTATCTCTATTTCCACTTGCTCTAAATATTCTATAAAGTCAGACTCGTCTCGCTCAGGTTCTGCAATGCTCTTAGACACACTTGAAGGTGGCAATCCAAAAGTAGACGCATATGCCTTCAACACTTTCCTTCATCCCAATCAGTTTATATATAGCTTCCTCATTACAAGCAACTTTCTGCTGGGTGTTTGGACCACTACCCGAGGTTTTGCTGGTCGGTCCACACTGAGTACCATCCATGATGTGTACACCTGTGCGTTCCGCCAAAGCCGGGAAGCTTACTTTAAAATTTACGATATATCAACAGTGGCCCTCACCTAAATAGCACACTTATTTTTTACAATTTTCACAATGTTTTACGTGATACATTTTTATACCCGAGCGCACTTGTGCACACGCACTTCCCATATAACGGTAATTTCCAGAAATGCGAAAACTGCGATATTTTAGTAACTACTGAAGACAATTCACTCAAAATTGAATTGCAATAGTTTTCAGACGAAAAATAAAAATATTATAAATTTTTGGAAAATGGGCGTAGCCACGCCCACTTATGGTTACATGTGTTTATCTTGGTAACTGCTGCACCAATTTCTTCCAAACTTGGCACGGTTGTTGGCCTTGGTACAGCATACTAAATAGCCGAAAATTTAAAAAATCGGACAATAACCACGCCCACATCCCATATAACGGTAATTTGGAGAAATACAAAATCTTCGATAGATCAGTAAATATTTGAGTTGAAGTTGAATCTCAGAGAATGGGTCCAGAACGCCTTACTTCAGATATCGATTGGAAAACGTCCTATCTCTTCTTCTTCTTCTTTTTTGGCGCTGTAACCGCCTAAGCGATTT
>NW_016157734.1:5424-213298 GCF_001687245.7 Rhagoletis zephyria | reverse complement strand
CTATGTATGCTTCGTACGGTGAATTCATTTATTACGTCGGATTTAGCTGATATTTATGATGATTATGAACTTTTCAAGAATGTAAATAATTGGCTTTTTGCCAATCATCCAAATACATTTGAAAGTACATACTTATGTATGTATGTAAGTATGTTGAGCGATGGCTTTTACTTATTTGGCCTTGAAAACAAAGAGAAAGTGGGCCCCACATTGAAATTGCAAAAGTCATGGCTTAATGAAAGTATACAAAAAAAAAAATTGGATTACTCATTTGAGCAACATTAAAATTCTTGTGAATTCGTTTATCTTTGAGAATGCATATTCCTGATGGCGTCTTAGTCTTTATACCGCCAGCACATGGAAGTCTTTAGTATCAGGTTACATGAACATTAACAATAATTAGGGCTGTCTAGCAACGAAAACTGACTTTTGCTTTCTGCGACCAAATTTTTTTCTATATCGAATTTTTTGCAGCTCTGCACTACATAAACCTTATTTTGATATCCTTGCTCTCTCTCTTGTCTTTTGACTTCTGCTCCAATGCCTTAGCTCTTTGGCAAACAGCAAGATTGCTTTAAATTTCAGTTTTCCTGTTATCCATGTCAGCGAAATTTATTTACGCTTCATTGTCTTCATATGTTTTCCTTATTTTGCCTGCTTTGCATCCGCGACTATTTTTTTTTTTCGCACATATGCTTTTGCATTACATTCCACATACGCATTCAAAAGAATTTGCATAGATTTACTTAAATTGATTGCGTTTTTATCGCCATCAATTTTTTTCAATTTTCTAGCTAATATATTCGCGCTCTCATTTTTCAAAATATAAATAGCGGCTTTGCATTTCTCGGAATGTTAAATTGCTTGCAAACAAAAAAATATGGCCCCTCTTATTATATATTCTAATATTTTTTACTTCATATTTACTGCGAATTGTTTTCTCACTTTCTCATTCAATTACTCATGCTTCAATCACTCACTCACAGCCCAACCTAGTAGTATGTATACCTCGTCGCACAGTGGTCCGAGACCATAGTCTAGAGGGGCAACATCATTTAACCAAATTCGTTTGCATGAATTTTTATAAAATTTAGTATGCAAGTATATTTTAAGTCCCCACGGCCGCTGTGCTGTAGTGATTAGCAGTGCGCCCTGCCACTCCGCAGCGCCTGGGTTCAAGCCCTAGTCAAAGCAACATCGCAAAAAAAATAGTGAAAAAAGGTTTTTTCTTAACATCGGTCGCCCCTCGCCATGATAAACAGCTTCTCATGAAAATATAATCGCCATTCTGAGTCGGCGTAAAACTGTAGGTCCCTCCGCTTAGTGTAACAACATCAATCTTCCTATGGAGTACATTTCGATTCCATTCTTCAAATGTTGCTTATCAGCTATTTTACCGTGCCTTTACAGCACCTTGGCGCCTGCCTTCGTCTGCAGAGTCTTTGTTGTTCTTAAGACGCCTTACTGGTTTCGTTTATCAAAAGTACCATCCAACCTTTCTTAAGCTCGTCGCACTTACGTCTTTCTGCCTCTCTCGAAAGAGAGATACAGAAGTGGTAACCTTTTGGTGTCGTTATGAGTTTTACTACGACCAGCTTCCGTGCTCTCCAATGTCGCACGGCAAAGGGAAATAGCAATGCTGTAGAGTCATAGCTGTGTATGGAGAAAATCCCTGAACGAAATCTTAAACTTAGCCTCTCGTAAGTTTTAAACAGGGACCTTTACTGAAAAACTGAGAGTACACTGCAAGTCGGGCATAATTTTGGCAAAATATGGATTTTTGAAAGATGATGCCGCCTGCTAACTGACTATCGCCAGGTCATCATGCACGCTTCTCTTCTAAAAGAAATGCGAAATGGACTCCAGTGTACAGGGGCAATTGCTGACTCAGCAGGGAACGGAGGTTATCCTTTCCGTTGGTCTCGAAGAACCCGCCAGCAACCGGTCGCAATATCAATAAAAGGCTGCTTCTAGAATCTTGAAAATTCCTATCGTAAGGCTTAAAGGGCATGCTGATCGGAGTAAGAGGGCTAATGGAAAAGAGAGATGCCAAACAACGGCACGAATGCCGCAAAGTAGGAAGCTTTCGCCATGCAAACGAACCGCCCGAAGTAAAGATGTCCAGATCATAGAAGCGCATAAATTGTTTAAGGAAATCGCTAGGCGGGTGAACACTATCAATTCTGGCATCATATATCGCAGCAGAAAAGATAACGCCAATGACGGTAAAGTTTAAAGAACTCATACCACTCGTTACTGGTGGGAGATAACTCACGGCTTGGAGTCCATATTGTACCGAATGAAATCGCTGTATACTCCTGAGCCTAAAATAGCTTTGCAAGGCAGTATCGATGCTTTTGTCTCGAGAAGGCAATTCCTATGCTCCAAAGTTCATTGACCCTCAAGTACTACATTCTAGTACTTACCAACCAGAAATCATTAAACTTTTACTCAGAAAGTTTTTTGGTTATTTCAGTAGCACTATTTAAAAAAAAAAAAATATTTTAATTCGAACACAAAAACAATTAACAAACACGAAAATGTAAAAAGGTCGCCAAACACCAAAAAAAAATTTTCAAAATTTGCCCTACAAAAATAGTGTGTACTTAGGAGTGTATGGCATTTTTTTATTTTTTGTTGTAAGGTGGTGCGGTCTAGCGTACATATGGACATACACATGTGTTTATCCAGCCCATAGAATTTGAAAATTTTCCGAAAACAACATGACGCCACCAGAGGTTACGTATACGCCGCGTCATTTGACCTAAATACAAACAGGCGAAATACGGAAAGCTCATAACAATTGCAGTGAGCAGAGGAATTCAGCGTTTCGAATGTGAAAATAACAAAAACAAAAACGAGCAATAATACTAGAAGCTCAAATGCTAATTCTCAAAAGCGCTACTACCATCTATCTCACGCACCAATAAATAAATACAACAATCAAGGGATACGCCAATATTAATTGCAAATTCGAAAGTGTATAATTAAAACAAGTGTAATGTTAATTAAAGCGCAAAAGAGAGGTGGCAGTCAACAGCAGGGAAACGCTGAGTGATCGCTGGCGGTGAAAGTGAGCGAAATGTGTAAGCGAAATTGGCATGCAAGCGTTATGCGTCCACATAGCTGGCGTGTTTGGGCGAGTGCGAGCGGATGCGGTGATGCAAAATTATGTTAAAATGCATTGTTGTGCAAATAGGAATCAAGGCACATACTACTAAGTTACGNGGTGCTGCCACAGTGATTCCTGTTTTATTTTCAATTTCACTGCAACTCTACATAGTCTCACCACATGGCTGCCGCCGCTGTAATATATCCGATATGGTAGGCGGCACACGCAAGCGCGGCAAATCCTTTTCTATTTCCAATTGTGCGACTGTTGGCATGCAAGTTGTTTTTGCTGTTGCACTGTTGCATGCAATTAATAGTGTATGTGAATACGAAATTACGTGCTGCATGCACACACGCAGGCGCACACACACGCATGCGATCGCAAGCAATGCACGCTGCCATAGCAACGGAAGTTGATTAGCGCTGCATTGGCTGACAACCGGAAATGGCATCATAACTCACTACCTGTACACCGCCGCGCCTCTCTGCTTGCCGTTTCAGCGAAAATGTTACAACATACAAGCACACGCCCGAACATTGAATTATAACATTCAATTCAGTCAGTTCGGTCCGTTTACCCAGCAGCTACCACGCCAAACACCCACCCACCTTCCGGGCGTTGCCCCACCAGCTTTTGGCTTTGTCAGCTGTAAGCAAACGGCATGCCACGTTACGCCATGCCACTCACTTGACCACCACAAATAAAGCAAGGCTGCATGGTCCACTACCTGCAGCAGCAGCTCAGCAAATTTCGTTCAGCAACAGTTTCGATTGCCAAATTCCCAAAGCCTGAAGTGGTTGGGGTTGTTGTAGTGCTGCTGTACACGCAGCCACTTGTTGCGGTAAGAGTAACAGCAGAATTAGCTGAAAGTAGCCTGCAGTCACGGCAACAACAATAGTTACAACAGCAACAATAGTCACTCCAAACGATTGGAGGGTACAATTTGCCTGCAGCATTCGGTAGCTTTCAATTGTTTCTCACACATCAATGATGCAGTACGTCAGGTGCACGGCCTCCCCAACGCTACCTTCCAATGCCGCCCCATTCTGCTCGCATGCGTCCCCTTCTAACATTCTCCATATGAGCGAATCCACGTGAAGTGATTCAAATAAAATTGTTTTTCGTACTACTTTTAGACAAACATTTGTTTGCAAAAATATTTTTCCATTTAAGTAGTCCAATATTTTGCGAGAGGGAGGGGGTGACATTCTTTTTTGTCTTCAATAATTAAATAATAAGAAATTTGATATCAGCTTCGATAGACTTTTTTCGTGACCTTTCTTTCCGTGATGCAGTACATTTTTGAAAATAGTACTAAACCCTAATTTCCTAAGCTTAAACATTACGGTGCCACCTTTTCATCTAAATACGTATTTTTATAGAAAAAAAACCTTATCTCTCGTAGAAAAAAAAAATAACTAATTGTGCTTCACTCAAAACAACTCAAACCTATTTTGACTCACTTTTTTTAGGGCACAAATTTTTTTCCAAAAAATGCATATCACAAATCGAAAGGGCTTGAAAAAATTTATCGGAGCTGGTATCAAAAAATTTTGTTTACATACATAATTATTTAGGAGAAAAAAAATTAAAACTTGTAACGTAAAACATCGAAACTTTCGCCCCGCGGAAAACATTGAACGAAATAAAAAAAAATTTTTGTCAAAAATTTCCATCTATGAGTACTACTAACGCTCCAAATTTAAGTGGATTAGGGGAAAAAAATTTTACTTTACAATAAAAAATATTGTCCTTCACTCAAAGAAACTGAAATTTATTTTTCATTTACATTTTTAGGACACAATTTTTTTTTTTTCAAAAATGCATATCACCAATTGAAAGGGCATTAAAAATTTGTCGAAGCTGATATCAAATTTTTTTTTTTTTTAATAAGTATTTAAGAGAAAAAATTTATTGAAAAAATGCGGTGTTACGCAAGACCTCAAAAATTTCACCGTTTCTTTCTCTGGAAATATTTTACTAAATAGAAAAATATTTTTGTCAAATATCACCATACTCATGTGGAATCGCTCCTATGCATTTTGCACGCATAGACACTTGTCGTGTGGGCGTGGTCTGTGCTGGCAACACATTTTGCATAAAATTGCCGAGGTCAATACGTGTAAAACACGGAAAATTTGCTTGAAATGCAATATTCTGCGGAACTGAAATTGGAGTGGTTTGCACAACCGGCAACTCCTCCCAATCCGCCCACCCGCTGGCCATTAAGGCAATTAGTAATGCAATGTAATTTTCGATTTGATTTTGATTTATTCGTTGCATTTTGACTGTATTTGTGATTGCTATCGCCAATAATAATCGTGTTGTTGTTGCTGTGGGTGCATTAGCTGCGAGTGCGCGTGTAGATTGGTAACACGGCGTTGTGGAAATGAGCTCGCTTAAATTTTAACCAGCGGATAATGTTACGCAATTACCTATTTTGCATTTTGAATAGGAATTGGAATTATGAAAGTGGCACACATTTGACAGATTTCTGTCGAAAATGGGAGTATATCCGGGGGCGATTTATTATACGCAGTGTAGAATATACAAAATATAAAAGTTTACATTTTAAGCAAATATGCAAACTTTCCCTAGTTAATTTCAGTGCAATATATTTTTATACAATTGGTGATAATTAATTTTTTTTTAAAGAAATCTCAACTCGATTTTCAACACCTACGACAAGACCGTTGGAACGAACACTGTGGCCAACCTGTGCTGTGGAACTAAATCTATGCCCGGCCAGGAATAAAGCCCCTAGGCAGAGTTCAAAAGACCACAGAATCAATGCCACAACAAAAGAACCAATGAAATAGGAAGCTTTAAAAGCTTTAGAAAAAGCTATTTTACCTATGATCCTGCTCCCAAAGGTAAGATAAGCTTGAGCTACGGTGGTGTAACCTTGTCAAGGGACTCGCTTAGACTGCGATGGTTGGTGCTTTATGATACCATTGCGAACAGTAAGTGCTAAGCTCTCAAGTACCTAAACAGCAATCTGGCAAAAGGTGGGAAGTCTGAGTGTAAGTGTTGAGATGATTCTACCTCGTCGCACTCCATGCAGCTGCGACAAAAGATATTTAATTTCAATAGTGTTATTGAGCTTTGCACCACGATTATGTTTATTTGGAAAAATGGAAAAAGCAACAAAGTCTAAGCGGTAGAAGTTAGAGCAGCTATTTCGGAGATCACCACATGTCCTCTCGAGAGGTCCGGCTGTACGAGCCTAAGGAGATTTCTAGACCGTCTCCGGTCCACATTCGGTCAAAATACGTCGCAGTAGTACAAGCTCTGGTTTTTGCCCAGAGTAGCTTAGTTGACCCGCGGCCCATCTTTCCTTATCTTTTCTTGGCGATCTTAGCTCGAGGGTGCTATCTCTGGCCAGTTTATCAGTCGCACATTTTTCTGCGATATCAAAAGTGAGTTAAAGCATTGCCCAAAAAGCTTCGCGCATACCGTAAGTAAGGCTCTGACTTCCGCCTGACTGTCTGAGTAGATGTTAACTTTCCTTACCCCCATCCGACTGCTTCCTTGACGGCACCAATCTCAGTCTGAAAAACGAAATAGTGATCTGGAAGCGTAGATTTAAGGTTGATGGAGAGCTTCCTGGAAGTTTCGACCCATCCATGCAAAAGTTCACTGCTGATGACTATGGTTTCGTAGGCTTACATAGACTTCCACGACAGCTTTCTGTCAAGAATAAAGCCAAAGGACTTGACCCTGTCAGAAAACACTAGGCGAATACCCAGGAACGAGGGAATAGTAGCGTGACGCCGCGGAAGCTCTGCCATTGATAATGCGGTGTATTAGTCTAACAACGTCAGCTTTGAACCCAAGCTTACTTAGGTAACTGACTATTGGCCCCGGTAGTAACTTGCTAAAGGCCCCACAGTGAAGTCGCATATAGGAGCGGTTCCTCCATCGAGCTCACAATTGCGTGCGATCTCGACCGACCTACCCTTGGTGTTAGCATATTGAGATCCCGATAAGCCAGCGTGGGGATCCCTTTCCTAATATGCACATCCACCAGCCACTCCAGAGCTTTTCGCTTTTTTCCGCTTTGAGTATAAACTTCACCCTGAGCAAGCTCCAAACCAGCGAATATTGCATCAGTCAACAACACGGCAGAGTCTTTTGCAACCGGGCGATTATAATGCAGTCAGGTCCCGCTGACTTGAAGAGCTTGAGCGAGATTTTGGCACATGCTGTCCCACTGTCCCCAGACCCCAAATCACAGAACCATTAACCATTAGAAAATTATATTTAAAAAGGATCAAAATGGCAGCCTAGCAGCCTGCGATAAGATTATCCTCATTAACCTCGAAAGTAAATTAAAAATGTTGTCATGATGCATCTGGCTTAATCGCAACTAATCAAACAACGTTCCTCACAGCATCGAGAGGACTTTCAACAATGCCATTCTAGATCGACCTTCAATTATCCGAATGGGCTTATCTATCGCATGCTCTATTAGGGGACGTTCACCGCAATTTAGAGAGCAGAAGCGACTGCCATCTGTCACCTTTTTGTTTGATTGAGAACGAAAACGACCGGTTAGACAGGTTGGCTAGAGAGGAAACATGCCTAAGTGTGGCATAGTTAATACTAATAATAAATACTTCTCTTATTACTTATTTATGTTATTTACCAGTTCTATGATACATTAGTCAAGCCTGTAATCCTTATTCAATGGAAGGACTAGCGAACAGGTCGAAGATCGATGACTAAGTATATTTTGCCGCGAAATGGCATCCAACTTCAATTATTTCTTCGAGATTATCCTAGAGCTTACCAAACAAAAGTAGCTATCACTAAGAACGCAGGTAAATAGCTCCCCAACTCTGAGAAATGAGCAGTCAGGGCTTAAGATTAAATTATGATAATCACGCTTTAATTAGTCCGGTAATGTCAGGCCCCTTCTTAATAAGACTAATTAAGGTATCAGCCAACGCACTACGTACCAGTAGCTCATCAAAAGTGGCGAAAACATAAAGCCAGTTTTCGGTTTTTTAAGCTTTGACAGCAAACAATAAAACAAGATAAGGCAAGCTGATTACTCAACAAAGATGTGTGTGGATGTACGTACACACATACATATGTAGATAATTGAGTTTTTTTTTGTTCCAAGTTTACTGCAATAGCTCACCAGTTCAGCCTCCTTCAACCATTGCTCATTTCCAAACATGGCTGTACTTTGGCTTTTAGTGCAGCTTTTCCGCCTTAAACTCACAACAGCTGCAGCGACAGCTGCAGCGACAATAAAAAAGAACGCTACACTTTTAATCATTCCTCAAGCCGTTTCACTTCAATTTCAGTTGCTGTTTTTGCTCTTGATTGCACTGCAATTGTCATTGCTTTGTTTATAGCTTGCAATGTCGGCGCTGATATCTACTCCACTCTCGACTTTGTAAGCATTTCCTCTTTTGTGCCCTTTGCAAATCTCACCTATGCCGTCGCTCATACACACACTCCTACAATGTCCCTGCAGGAGATTTCTCTAGCCCACAAATAGCTAAAAATATGGGTTCCTCTTTCCGTAACACTAGTTCCCGCTCAATCTCCGAACAACGGCTTCAACTGGCTACTTTAAAAAGTTGAGAGATAAACTAAACGAAAAATCTCGTTCGCTGAAGATTGTTGTAGCCGGATGACCTGTAAGCCGATGTTGCACTGACTTAAACAGATTTGAGTTTTTCTTACAATTCGTCTGCCAGCATAAGTTGGATTTTTTTAAGTATCCAGTGTCCCTCTTCGCATTACAATGCAACCAGTACAAGTCTTGTTCTCTTAGATACTATCTCTGAAGTACTGAACTTTATTTCATGGGCACACTTGCGCACTGCCGGGCGGCTATTCATCACATTCGAGTGTTTGCAATGCCACCCATTATCAAGCGTCGCAGCAATCTTTCATCGTCCCTTTCCTGTCATTCATGTTGCACACATTCGTATTGGCTCCTCTGCTGCTCTTTTCTGTGTACTTTTCCCTCGACTGTGATTGTCAGCATAAAACAGCTGCACATGTGTTCCTGTTGCCACTGTTTGATTTCTGTTGTTATTGTTGTTGCCTTTGCCTTTTGCTTTATTTATTCGCAATGTCAGCTGCATTTTGCTGCTTGTGATAGCCGGCTAGTAGGCTTCCTCTTCCACACTCTTACCTCACCTCCACAAGCAACTGCACTTTTCACTGTTCATTCGCTTGTCGCTTACGAACGATCAACTGTCTCTTCATTTTTCCATTTGTCTGTTTGTTTGACTATCCGATTGCTCTCCGCCCCTCCGCCGCTTGCTTGAATGTCTTTCCGTTTGCGGCTGCGTCTAATTTTCCATGCAAATTTGAATTTGATTAGTCGTGGTTGCAATTGCAGCTACGTATCGCTTTAGCGCACAAACATATGCAAACGATTGCAGGCAGATACATGTCACGTACATTTTAAATGTTTGCGTGAGAGCACGAACCCTGTGGGGAAAATCTCTAGTTCCGAACCGGTGTGCGCTTCTAGTACTTTAGACCCAGTACTACTTCGCGATAAATCTCTTTTGCAGGCAAACAACTGGCAAATTTAACATGGCGATCTCCTAGGAAGCTGCATCCCTTTTTCAATAGTTCCAAACTACATAGTTCTAAATTCGTCATCCTAGATAAAGATTTTTAATAGAAAAAGTGAAATAAAATATTTTTTTTTAAGTACCACATTTCGCTGATTTTGAACTGGTGAGGATCTAGTTACTATCGGACTGGTTCGTTTTTGGCGATAAAGATCTAGTAGGGAACAAGAAATTTGATTCACTAGTCCGCGGTTTCCCTGCTGGGAAGTTTCTGCATTCTACGAAATGTACCATGTTCTTGATCTCTTCTCTCATTGAGCATATTTGCATCATCTAGCCGACCCGTACTCCACGGATTTTTCTGGGATTACAATCATTTTTTTTTTTAATTCCATTACATCTGGTGACTGGACATAATGGCTTTACTTCCGTTTGATAAAAATTTTGTTGCACTCAATATGTTGAGCAGCAGTGATGTTTGTGCAAACACCTAAGAAATTTTTCCGAGTCTAGTAACGCAAGCCGGCCGTTTCTCTTCAGTCTCAATTGTCTTCATCTAGAAATGCATAGAGAAGCCCAGTTCTTCTCCAACTTAGTTCTTCATCGCAGCAAAGGCTTTCGTCTTCCTCTGCTATCTCCAGTAGACTATTTATGCTTTCAAATTGTCAATCTGTTTTCCTTTAAACAATGGGAAAGGCAGCAAAGCCTAAGCGGCAGAAGTTGTAACAGCTATTTCGAAGATCACCACACCTTCTTAATAGACTTCTTTTTTTAGAATTCATCTCTCGCTAAAATTTTTTTTTTTGGTCACCTAAAAACGTCTAATAATGCAATGGAGTACCGCCCTCTTCAAATATTTGGGGTAGAGTACTCAAGCTTGGTATGGAGATATGTAGATATTTGAAATCCATCCCATACTCATAGAGAAAAATTACAGTTATTGGACAAAGGGGCGCGGCAACTTCCATGCAAATTGATTTTTTTATGCTGCATATATCTGGAGGTGTTTATTGCAGGGGATTTGAAATTGGCACCGAGTTGTGTATACAAAATTAATCTCATACTCATGGAGAAAAATTGGGGCTTTTCCGAAAAGGGTGTGGTAGCTCCCGTACAAATTTATTATTTTATACTGCATATCTCCAGAGGTGTTTATGATAGAGTACTGGAACTTGGTATTGGGATATATAAAATCAATTCCATACTCAATGAAGAAAATTAGGGTTATAAGAAAATAGGGCGTGGCAATTCCCGTTTAAATTGATTTTTTCTTAACACATATCCCTGGAAGTGTTTTGTGGCAGAATACTGGGACTTGGTATGGAGTTAGGCATATAAAATTCATACATTTCTCATGGATAAAATGTGAGTTATTTGAAAAGGTGGCATGTGGCCTCCCATACATACTACGACTTTCATAATACATTTCTCAGGAAGGATAGAAAATGTCTGGAATTATTTGAAATTCTTTTATCAGTATCGTACTGACGGACAAAATTGCAGGTAATGGGTACTTAAATAAAATATGAAATATTTAAATTAATTTTCATATTTGTATAAAAAACATGGGGTGAACCTGCGATTACAACCTAGTTCTCTAATAAATCTTCGGTAATGAATCAATTTATTAAGAAACCAGAGGGTGCCACTCAGCACCACCTAATCCCCCCAGCCCTTAATCTTCTCCCTTTAGATCTTTGTGGCCAATGTACCAACGAGCAACATGGTTCCACCATCAGGTTCTTCCTCATACAAATTGAACATCAGTCCAAAAACTTTCTGATGATTTCAAACCGTACCATTCCTACTATATCATTAGAAAATCGTGTCAACACACGGATATCCTCAAAAACCTAATACAAAGAGAGAATAATTTTGGATGACTACCCAAGCGTGACTGGTATATATGTATGTACATCGGCGACTCTAGGCTAAATCGTGAAGTGAGAAGCGGCAATATGTTTTATAGAATGAAGCCTTCAACTGCAGGGGGTGCAGCTATTTACTCAGATTGTTGGGCAGCTATACAACTTTTGTAACTTCGAATTGTGTCGATCAACAACTATCCGTTTCCTTACCTAATCTGGTGGCCTTTACCAACTAAAAGTGTTGTCTGACCGGCGATAATCTTCGCCGAGAATGTCTCTGCCATATAAATTTCGTTACCAATTCGTTTATGGATTTAACAAGTCATCAAAGTCGATCTCTTCGTCACTATAACTATCGATATCAATGTCATTTAATATATTCGTTTTTCAACGTATGTCAAACACTTTGACTAGGGATATCCTTATATATCCTTACATACATACGTGAATGCTTACATATATACACTTTCACATCAAAATATGAAAAAATGAAAAATCTGTGCCAATTTATGCAGCAAAATTAAAATATTTAAGTCGCAGTTTCAGCGCTGTAAAAACGCTGATAATGCGAAAACTCACTACTCATCATAAACGGCTATGAGCTTAATAGGCGAAACGGTTTATGGTTTATTAGTGGAAAACGAGATAACTGGCATGTGCATCAAGCGAATGATTTGCGAGTTAAAAACCATTTATGTTAAGCAGATTATTGAGGATAATGGGGAAAAACATATATACATATACAATAATACATATATGTATGTACATATATCATCTGCAGATGCGTCGTGCTTTTACCTTTGAAGCTACATAAAGCCGTTTACTATAAACTTACATACTAGTTATAAATAGAGATTGAAATCGATTTTATCGGTGCTTCAAATAGACAGCAGATTTTCCCAAGCATAATTTGCTGGAAAAAATGAGGGAAAGTTAATTCTATAATAACAGTAAGTAATACGTATATAGGTACGTATTTATGTACATACAAATGTCCTTCAAAATGAATTTGCGCCCGCAGAAATTTGTGTATACTGAAGCTTCAGTAAATGAAGTATCTGAAAAATTCCCTACACAATCGATATACATATATATTTATCGATATCAATGATTTATCGAAATAAATTGGTTCTTGATCGATTGATGTACATAAATACCAAAAACTTATCAATTTTGCTATCGATATACTTAACTGATCGGTATTTTTTTCATTTGTGTGATAACATGAAGGTGCACGCCACAAATCGGATGAGAAGCTCGGCCAAGCACAAACATATGTGAGAGCACCAATCATTTATTATTATTGGTTAAGTGAGCAAAATTAGCACATTCCCTACACAATAAATTTATCAATATCAATAATTTAGCGACGCAATAATTTATGGAAACAATAATTGCATCGATCGAAGTATTCAGTGATATTTAATCGACATATTTATACTTATACCGAAACTTTCCATAATGTTGTCGATATATTAATCGATATGTCTATAATTATCGGTTTTATCAATAGCATATAGAAATATAGAAGAGCCTTAACTAATTACTAAATTTTCAAGTTTATCTCATTTTCTAAATTTTATTTTTTTTTTTATAAAAATATTTTTCATTCAGTAAAAATTTCAAAAAAAAAATTATCAAAATTTCAAACTTTTATTTAGACTTTTTATAAATTTTTTGAATATGCAGGTTTATATTCCACTCATTTTCAGTATAAAAAATGGCAAATTTCATGCTTTTATTTTTGAGATGTTATTTTTTTTTTTTGTTTTTTTGTTGACGGTGTTCTGCATTTTCTTCAATATACGTCCTTTTTCTTTTGAAAGTTAATTGTATCTGAATGCGATGGTAATTCGTTCAATTTCATCAACCAAAGTTTGTTTACCGAAAAAATCTTCTAAAAATTCTGATTAAGAATCTTGAAATTTTGATGATAATTTTTTGAAATTTGTTGAATCTTTGCAAGTTTTGCACAAACTTTGATTTATTTGGTTTATGTTCCTGAATGAACTATATTTAAAAAAAAAAAATTATAATAATTCAAATTCAAAAAATAGCCTAAACATGAAAACATAAACATGGAGGTATTGTTTCTAATGGGTTTTCGGGCTGCTGTATCATGAAAAAAGCAACTGAACAATTTAAATTTTTATAAAGTTGTGTAATTACTCTCTGAAGAAACAAAGATATTAGATAGCGCCTTTCTAAATTAATGTAACAATATTTAAAGTAAACATATTTAGGTTTACCGAGACCAACGATTTCTAATATTTCTAAACCTCAGAATTGATTCTAAAGCAACACACGTCAATAACTATTGAATGAATTTAAATTTTTTGCCTCAATGTGGTATATGTAGTATATTTGTGTGTATGAACATCCAGTGATATGTTTTTGTGCGTGTATGTATGTATGTATGTAGTATTCAATGAAGCAATAACAGCCCATTTTAAACATTTACGAATTTGCGTGAGTGATTTCAAATGCATATACATACGTACATTTACTTGTAGTATGAAGGGTGTACAAACAAATGCGAATTTTTCAGCTTGTAACAAACACATCTGCACACTCATGCACACTCCCACGTACATACATACATATGCACTAATATTTTCATACACACACATAATACATGCTTACAAACGCCTGCAATGGCATTACTATACATTTATTATGTATTGTATTTTGCATTATTTGCGCATGAATTGAAATTGAATTTTCGCTTTACGAACACCTTCACACACATTCATACATATGAGGGCGCAATATGTATGTACATATATACACTCCCGTGCATGCACGCGCGCTCCCACACAAACCAAACTCCAACCAGCATCACGCAGATAACAATGCTTTTGTCAGATTTCCCTTCAAACGCCTGCGTTAAACGCTTAGACATACATACATATGTACATACATTTAGGCGCACGCCTTCCACTCTTTCCGATTTGCTGCCAACGTTTCGCAATGGCAGCAATAGCAACAACAGCGTATGTTATGTGAACAACGAACAAGCCATACGCCATACTCAAACTCAAACTCAACTCAATTCAATTCAGCTCCGCTCTGCTCTGCTCCATCGAATGAATCAAATCAAAAATGTAGTACAAATGCAATTTTCATTATTTCGTCATGTCTGCCTGCATGCTCGCGTGCACAGGAAGGTACGACGAGCGCACAAACAAACACACTCACACATAATGCGTTACAAATGCACAATAGTAGTCGTTATATGTATGTATGTATGCTGATAGCGTATACAAGTGTGTGCGCGTACAAGAGTTGGTTGTGGTATGGGTGTAACTTAATTTTTATTTTATTACATAAGCTCTTAGCTGTTATTATTATGGAAATTGTGAAAGGCGGAAATTGAGTGAGTGCCGGGATGTTAGAAGTGGCGTTATTGGCATGTGGTATATGGTACAAGTAACAAACGCCTTCCCACATTTTACGATTTTCTTTGCTGGCATATGTGCAGATACAACAAAATATATTATACCAAAGAAAGACGTATTATTTGTATTTGTACGAAATTAGGCGACACTTGTCCTTTGTGATAACAAAAGATTATAAAAAGTTCTTCAGTGTTGATTATAAAGTGCGAACCAAGCTACTTCAATCTTTGCCAATTTTGAAATTTTGACAGCCTAGCATAAAATTTTGAAGTGATTCCAACTTTGCATCTCTTAGATAGCTGCGGCGGTAAGTAAATCTCAGAAAAATTTTTAATCTCAACTCACGAATTTCAATCGGACATTGGCCTATCAGAACCGCCACCAAAATCGAGAGCTGTGGCCTTGCAGGCACACGGAGCTTCTTTACTACACCCGATTCACACTGGACAGGAAGGACCTTGAAACTTGGCATGTTTTATGAATTTCACCCAGCATTCGTTGAGCTGTAATAAGGAATCAACTGTCAAAGGGTGAACCACAGAGGTACAACGCAGTTGTCCGTAGGGTGATATGGTTTCCAACAAACGCTGCAGCAATATGAAAGCATGCAGTGAAATGAGATCGTTCTGCCGTGTTTAAAATTTCAATCACAAAAGTATGGAAGCCTCGCTCCGGCCAACCCACCCCACCCATTAATCCCTTGAGGCGGAGTGTATGGGGAAAAAGGTACTGGAAGATATTCCCCAGAGCCTCATTGCATCATGTGGTGTGGCAGTTTTGCCTGGAATGTAAGCAGTCATTATCTTCAGCATGCCGTTAAGGGGCAGAGCGGCAGCCAATTAGCCTAAATGAGGGCTCTAATATACATACAACTCCTTTCTCATACAAATACGAAATTGCCTTACAAATAACTACTTTGCAGCATTAGATAGCAACTGATGACTTTTTCACTATTTTCTGGTAGTTAGATTTCCACGACAGCATCCTATCTAAGCTGAGGCAAATGTACTTGACCTTGTCGGAAATCTGTAGACAAACAACTCTAATCAAAATCGTTGTAAATTTTATAGAAAATAAAACCAGGTTTGTCTTGCTAGTATTGAAGTCGTGAAGCCAAACTTAACCATAACTATCACATCCAGTCCCGCTTTTTTGATGGCTCAAGCATGCCGATTACAGCAACGATCCAGCTCAGAGATGTCCTCGTTCGCCATACGGCTGCGAGCAGACGCTTCTTCACTCAGCTGCGATAGTTCTGTTGCAGAGCAAGTTGTAGATTAGCCTTTTGAGATTAGTTTAAACAGCGAGCGCATCAAATGATTGGTCTATTGCCTACGGTAAGTCGTTGCTAAAAGCTCCCCGATATTGAGGAACACACCCACTGCAAATAATTAGTGCAGGTTTTTCTATCCAATAAATAATTGAAGGCAGAGCTGTATGCAAAGAATTTCCTTTATTTTAAAAATGGAGGTCATATCTCAAAACTTGATAGCCAACCTTTAAAGAAATGTATGCAAAAAACCTGAAAATGTTATAGATAAGTTTAAGAATTCATTAAAAATAAGTGAAACATTTTCTAATAGGAAAAAATTAATGAAGCTTCTACTTTATCGCTCCTCAAATATAGAATTAGGCGATAAATTTCATCATTTTAACGGTACATACTGACCAACTGCATATTTCTTTCCGACATATCTGTCCATGAACCGATCTATCCTACATAGAAGTATGTATATGCGTTCGTTTGTCTGTATTGTATTAGTGCTTGCATTGTGGTAGGCACAGCGCAACGATGGAAAAGCCGCAGCAAAGCAATTAACGTGCCAATGCTAGTGCAGCGAACAACTGCAACAGCAACAATAACAATGCCCATAACCAGCAATAACAACTTTTGTTCAAATGCTTAGCTCTGCCACCAATATCAAGCCAACAACACTTCGGTGTATGTTTGTGTGTGTGTACGTGGGCGCATGAAAGCCTCAAGCGCTGTGTGTATGTATGCGGAAGTGTTCGGGTGGAGGGCTGCACAAAAGCCAACATGTGGCAATAATCGCAGCAATGTTGCGTGCAACTGTCGGCGGCAGTGATTTACATGCGAATGGCTGGGAATCTAATGCGAGTGCTTGTGTTCAGAGTGGGTAAAAATCTATTTCTGTACTTGCATACATATACACATACAATTGTGTGTACATATTATGAGTGTGTCCTTTCGAATTGTTGTTGTACATATTGAAGTGTGCATTTGTGCCGCCATTTTAAAATAGCCAGCGGCATTGCAGGCCATTAAACGTTTCATTTTTCGCCTTTATCTTTACAGAAGCTCAACAGCAACAACAGCAACAATATCAGCAACAACAACAACAACAACAACAACAGGCTAGCAGTAAACATCAACCGAACGGCAATGTCATGACCGGTCTCGGCCCACAGCAACAGCAGCAGCAGCAGCAACATATACGCGCGCCACGCCCACCCATCCGCACTGCCTCGTCCGCACCCAGCAGCGGCAGTGGTGGTGGTGGTGGTGGAGCCGGCACTGGTGGCGTTGGCTCCAACAGCAATGCTGGTATTCTCAATAATCTAGTCGATCAGACGCCATCGAATGGCAGCAGCAGCAGCGGCGTCAGCAGTGCGCCCTCCAGCAAAGGTCACTCACACCATCATCTGCACACGCATGCGCACTCGAACGCCGTCGTTGACAGCATCGGCATGACGACCACAACAACGTCAAGTGGCGTTGGGGTTGGCGGCAGCAGCACACATCTGCAGCAACAGGTGCCACAGGCGGCGATCGATGAGATGCGTGTCTGATAGGTGTCGGTGTTCGAGCTGGAGTTATAGTCGTCTTGGTGAGTAGATATATTTGCTATTCTATTTTTAATTTAAAATTAATCATGTTGCATTTGACCTATCGAAAAAACTAAAAAAAAAAACTACATAAGGACGCCTAATACTGTAACTGATTTTTCTGGAAAAAATTTCTCTCGTTCATTGTCTGCTTAAAGCTGAATAGATATGGTTTTAGTCTTACAGTGGTGCCATGCGATGGAACAGCTGGAAAAAAAAATACTTGCCATTACTTGTGATTAATTTTATACAAACTTTTCATTATTCTTAAGAGCTGCAGACCGCAGACCGTAACAAATTATGACAAGCTACTTTTATTGATAAATACTTGCTGTGTCATCGCCGTTTGTCTGGCAGTAAATACCCGTTTGATTTAGTGTGTCCAAGTGCGAGGCGACTAGCATGCCACTTAATAAATGAGACCTAGCGCCACCTTGTGTGCAATCCCTTTTTGCTCCTATCATTCTACACTTAAGGATTAACCGAAGCCAAGATATTAAAGTATTACTTAAGAAATGTAAGTCAGCAGCTTCGCACATGCTTTCAAAGCCCCCATCTGCATCCCCAAAGAGGCCAAAAAGGTAGCAGCTCTGGAAAATCGGACCTACCAACTAGGTGTTGCAGCGCAGTTTCATACAGTTTTCCAATGCTTCTATTTATAAGCAGAGCAAACCATGACAGTACTAATTACTGTTTAAGCCAGTACACCTATACAACAATTTCGAGAGCCTTTGCAAAAACAATGCTCACACTTACAAGCAGAAAATGCTTGGCAATTTCATAGTCAGCTTCAGTTTTCGGCCAGCACTACTCCAAGAAAAAGGTATGTGTATATGCCCAGTTTAAATTTTCAGGCATTCTTTGCACATAAATAATCTCACAAAGTTTCAGAGGCAGCATATCTCTTCCTAAAACTAGAGAAAGTAGAAGCTACAGTCCTTTGTGCTGTCAATATTGCTTTTTTTTAGATGCTTCTCGTAATTCCCACAGTTCAGGCAATCCAATAACGCGTAACCCTGTTAGTATCTACGAAACCATTGTTAGCTGATGTAGAGTAAATACTCACTCGCTTATCATACGCACATGCGCTTAGTCTGGCGAAGCTGTAGCGCCTCAGCTACGCGCTTTTCCCAATAAAGAAAACATTGCACTCGCTTTCGGCTTCAAGTAAAAACTTAGAACGGGCAGTAAACACAGTAGAAAGCATTCATTTTACCACTTAGCCAAGTCGTTTCTCGGTGAAAACTCCATTAACCGGAGCAGCGCTTATCTCACGTGGCTGCTTGGCTTGTAAGGATGCATTGAAATCAGAAATGCACCAACTGGTGATTGGCGGTGGTGGTGGTGGTGGTAGTGGATAACATGAAAGCACATGGTAGACAGCGTATTTTCAATTTACGCCACTACTTTGCACAGCTGTTGCGCAGCTAGACGCATTCAGAGTGCCTTTGTTATCAACGACTGTACGTACGCCTTTGTTTAACAAAATGAAGTGAAACTACTGGCAGCAAAGCGAGTGAAGTGTTACAGAGAAGCGAGCATAAACCAAAGCGGAGGAGAGCGAGGCAGGCGCGTGTAAAAACGGAAAACAGGAAAACCGAGAAAAGCGAAAATTTAGAGTTTTCGTTTTTCGTTGCATACCCGCGGGCGTCGCGCACTTAAAATTCTTTGCTTGCTGTTTTCTGTTGTTTTTTTTCATGCACTTCGCATCTCTTTGAAATTCTGCAAGCGTAAAAGCAGTTTTCAATTTTTCACACACAAAAGCAGAAACTAACAACAAAAGCACGCGCCAACAAGCATGTTCACTGAGATATGTTTATATGTTTACTGACTATCTAATAGTCGAAATGAAATTTACACAAGCGTTGCCACCTCTTCCGGCGCTTCCATTACCACCAGCCGGCACAACATGGCAGCTCAATTACGCGTTGCAACTAACTTGGCTAGCACCTAAGCATCAGCGCCACCGACAACTGTCTTGACTGGGCTTGAATACATTCCAGCTGCTGCTGCGGCTGTTGCTGTTGCGGCACTTATACCAACTACCGGTTCGTCCCTGCTGCTGGCAGCCTTTGTGCTTGCACTTACTACCTCTTCCGCTTGCTCCGGCTTCCTTTGCCACACTTGAAACAGCATTAAGCCGCTTGCACGCAGCTCACTTTATGGCTGCCTCGCTTCCTTCCTGTTTGGCTTTGCTTTGCTTGGCTGGCTGGCTGACTGGCTCGCTGACTGCCTGACTGCTGTCACTTAACGGGCTGTAGCTGCTTGTGTTCACTCGCCACGCCTAAATTTATGCAATGCATCTCACTTGAATAGCAATTGCAATGGAAATTTGCATCGTGCGACGAAGCGCACACCGGAAACGTCTAGCAGGTGTATGTATGTATGCATGAGGGCGTCACAAATGCTTGCGAAAACAGCGGCAACCGCTAGACGCACACACACACACACACACACACACACGCATATATGCACTGCTTTGAGTGATTGTGGCCAATGTATTTGCATATTTATGTGTGTGTGTGTGGAGGTGTGTGTGTGCGCTCAAACTGTTACCTATTGGCACGCACTTGAAAGCTTTTGTTACACGCTTATGCACTTGGCTAGCCAAAGGCGACGTTGTTTGTGTTTGTCCGCTTAGTTACCGTTACAATACACGCATACAAACACGTTTAAGTAAGTACTCTACACTCGCTTATGCTTGCTTGCTGGTATGTGTTTGTGTTTGTGCTCGCTTCAGTTGCTTTTAGCAAATTTGATCATTTTGCTTGGTTGACTGTCAGCTTTGCATGCGCTGCCGCATGCTTCACACACACACACACACATACCACTAGCACTTTCGCAAACACTCTTCCACACACTTCTCTCACTTCGCTCACTTCCCTCATTCACTGCTCATTTGCACGCTTTGTGCTCTTCACCTTTTCCCTTTCCTTGTATCTCTACCTACATATCTGTTTAACGTTTCAGCTCGTTGAGTCGCATCAACAAAACAAAAGCGACGGTAAAAAGCCACTGGAAATGACAAAATTATGAGCTGCTTAGAATTTTCTCTTCCGCTTTAACACTCCGTTAACTCCCACTTGTTGGCAAAGTTGCATAATGTGTAACGTTTTTTTTTTCACTTTTTTTGGCTTTTGTTGATTTTGCTCCACACTATCCGTTGTGTCGTTGCACTTTACAGCTAAGTTGTGCGCTTGATTTGCTGCCAGTCAGCTATCAGTCATCGCTTGGCGATGAAATTTAAAATTCAGTATCAAAGCTGTGAGCGGAAAGTGTGGAGCGCTAGGTGATTGCACCAAGTCATTTTTGAGTCACTGAGTGTTCACTTTCCTTACTTTGAGTCAATTTTTAAATATTTTTCTACGAAAATTTCTGATAAGCTTAGTTTCACTTGATCGATTCTTGGTTAGCGGGACAATTGAAGGTATCACAGGAAAAGCATGTTTAATGATTAATTAACAAAATGTTCAATGATTAATTAGCAAAACTCAGACTGCAAACCATGTTGACCGCACCTAAGCTTTCATGAGGACTATCCCTACTATAAAGATCTGCAACACTTACCTAACTTGGTCGCTTTACGAAAATGCTATATGGTCAGCATTTAACCAACTGTAAAAAATCCAATTAAAGAAACTTTTTTTAAAAATTGCTCGCAAATGGTGGAACTTACGGGGTAAAACTTTGATTAAAACTACTACTTAGAAAAATTTTAATGTTGCTATTGGGTAGCAAATTCTCGTTGGAGCTCAATGAAAAAGGCCCTGAAAGCTGATATTCAACATGCCCACATATGTATAAACGATGGTAAATGGAAAGCCAAAAACCTAGTGCTCCAAGTTGCGTTGATTAATGGTCAACTAAGTTTTAAGACCAATTTCGATTGTGCATCTGAGAAGGCATGGAATTTGCCCCCGCATGCATGTCTAAAATTATGGCCAACAACTATGGTACGCGTAAAAGTATTTTTTATAGTAAATAAAATGCTTAGCTTAGTCTTACTTTATGCTGCTTTGTTTCAGGCCGAAGCAATAAGTATAGAATGATACGCGAAGAAAAAACAAAGCCTTTTATCGTTTAAGGGCTTTTGACGAAACATCCTTCCGTATTGCCGGGCTGACGCTAATAGACATTCTCGCACATGAGATGAAATAAAGACACACACACTTCTATCTAGCAGAAATGATAGCACGAATAAGAAAATGGCATAAAAAGGCTCCAATGTTTATCTCAAACGCAGTTTTGTTCGAAACATTAAATAATAAGTAATAGGATTAAAACTTATACCAGAAAATGGATGAAAAGCTCGGTCAAACACTTATCTGCGTCAAGTAGCCACTTATTTTTTTTAGCCTTGCACAGATCCATTTGTACATGAGGAGAATGAATCTGCGGTAATCCATTTTCTTGTAGCGCTCTTTTCGCCAATGCGGATGGCACTTTTTTCCATGGACGCCTAGGGATCCTGCCGCTTTTATAACTTTTTTAGGTCCCGAGTTCGATTTCTGGTCCGAGCAACATCAGAAAAAAAAGTTTTTTCTAATAGCGGTCGTCCCTCGGCAGTCAATGGTAAACTTCCAAGTATATTACTGCTGTGAAAAAAGCTTCCCATTAAAACTAATTACTAGAATCTAGTACTAGTAATAATCTAAGATGGGTACGCGACTTCAATTAAACGATTTCATATGGAACGACTCGAATAGAAAACTGATTGGTAAGGGAATCTATATAAGTACTTCTAAGCTCTTTTCCTGTAGTCTCCAGTGTTGCCACTTAAAAATATTTTTAAGTACCAAAACGACTACCAAATCAATTTCCAAACTACCATACTTTTTTCATCATTAAAACGTGATTTCTCGAGTTTGCGGTGTTTTTAGCTACACAAATTAGCAGTAAAAATTAAAACTACACATAATATTGTTTACAGTATTGGTTAATTATTCACACCAATCTTTAAGATTAAACAAAATAAATTCGGGCCTTTAAATAAAATAATTAAGTTATTGTTTAAAAAACTTTTGTAAAGTATGTTAATATCTTTGAGATTAGCTCAATTCATATCAAACAATTTTTTTTTGTGTGAAAAAAACAAAAGCAGACATTTTATGCATTTCATTAAAAAAAACAATCCAAATTTGATTCAATTTGCATGCACTCACCCTTTTTTTACCAATACACTAACACTTTGCAAATTGACTATCGCCAATTTTTCTTTCAAGACGATAGGTAATTTCTCGTTAATTTCAACAGCTAATCGGTCATAGCTTTGGGAAGTGAGTTTTTGTTTGCAGAAAATTGTCTGCTTAATAAAATATAGAAAAAATAATAAAGAAATCTTATACGTGTAGGCAGTGTTTTGAATGTATAAACTTAAATTAAGCGAACAAATTTTAATGTTCAATTTGGTTGTATTTTCAAAACATTTTTGCCTACCAAAAGCTTCATCAAACCAACCAAGCTACCAACGCAGAATGAAGCTACCAATTTTGGTCCATTTGGACCAAAACGGCAACGCTGGTAGTGTCCCGAGCACTTCCATTAATATTTCACAGCAAATAAACATCTGCGGTTTGCTTTAAAGCCAGATCCAATTCTAAAGCTTAAAATAAGTTATTGCTGAGAAAAATGTTAAACTTTTTTTTTCGCTAACAAAGTAACCACATAACACATTTTTATTTCTAAGTATATCTTTTTAGCTAAATTCTCTTAAAGTTTACATGCGATTCTGACAGAGTCTATAAATCTAAGTCAACTTTATTCTTGAACATAAAAAAAAAATTCAATTGTCTGTGAACGAGCTGATGTGTTCAAGTGTAGTTACAAGCATTTGAATACATGAATGCGCACACACACACACACGCATTCATTTTACACTGCACTTTCCTCCGCCTTAGTGTGCACAAAAAAAAAAATTGCATTAATCGCATCGTCGCTATGCAACGGCAGTAAAACAAAAGCGCGCGCCGGCAGAGAGCGGAGCGCAACAATGGAAGCGAATTGAAATAGCAACTGAAGCGCGTAAAGTCAAGTTGATAAAGAAATCAGTCAAGAGAAGTTTGCGATGACTCACTGAATACCAAACAAGCAAGCGCAAGCGCAAGTGCATTTGCAAAAACAACTACAAAAGCAACAGCAGCTGGCTGCAGCAACAGCAAAGTCAAGGCAAAAGTCGTGCTGTATTTTCAAGAAGAAAGTTAAGTGAAATGGAAGCGAGTGAGTTGGTTGAAGAGCGATTTGCCTAAAGAATAAATGGCTAAAGTCAGGGGGCTGGAATGGGGGTGCCCCACAAGTACAAGTTTGTATGTATGCATGTATGTATGCGGTGGCGTTAGAATAAGCAAAGTGCAATGCAGCGATGCGCAAGTGCAGCCAAAGTTACATTCAGAATTAATGAATAGCAGCAGCGGACGGAACAGCCAGAAGACTTGCGCGGCGGGAAAGCCACAGAGGCGGGGGCGGCTGAAGAGTGGCGAGAGTTTTCGAAGGGAGGGGAGACGCAGTACAAAGCAACGAAGAGCAACAATTCAAGTCAAGTGCGCAGACGAAAAGTCAACAAAAAATTGCTCGCGATTTGAATATTCATTAGGCAGTTGGTAAACTTTGGCAGCCACTTGCACTGGCTGCGCGCGGAATCCAGTACTGCTGGGCCACTTTTTTGACTTTGTAATGAGAAAAGGTAAAACTTTCATACATTTATCGGTTTCTAGATAAGGTTTTTTTTTATATGTTTCTTGTTCAAGCACTCTCCTGCCAATGGCGCTGTTTTATTGACGCAAGAACAAGTGCATTGTCAGATACTTATATATATTTACTATTTTCACAGCAACTTCTTAAACCAAGATTGTAAGTGTATAGTATTTAACTTTTATGCCAATCACTTTCCGCATATCTGACCTAGATCTCCGCGTGCAACTTTGCCTCATTCTATCTTTTGACGTCCTCTATTTACGACTCTATTACGGCCTATCCTAACAGATAATTCTGACACAGCTGTTAATTATAACGGCAGTAATAACATTACATATTTCCAACAACATTCAAGCGTCTCATAACAATTCCAATGAATGCACAACTATATTTCATTTGTGCCATAAACTGATGGCTATGGATGCTTAGCACCTCTTTTACGCCATTTCACACCTTGAAATGGCTAACCGCAGAGAATGCGGTAATAAACAAGCAGCGTAGCAATAATTCCATGCAAGTAATAACATAAAATTTACGATTATTGCCTGGCTTTGCAAATGTTGCTGTTGCATTTCTACAAGAAACGTGCGCCTTTGTACGAGTTTGTATGTGTTAAGGCATTGGAAATTTGAGATATGAGTTGAATATATACATACAAATATAGAATGAAAAAAATCTGTTAAATAAAGAGATATTTTCCGAAGGCGAATTAGGAGAAGGAAGTCGTGTGGGAATTGCAAAACTATTTACTCGTGAATTATTTATAGAGATTCTTCCTATACTTTTCCAACATTTAGCGCCTAAATGTATGCTACAAGCCTAATAATCTATTAAAAAAAAAAACGAACATCACAAATATATATCTACACACAAAAATTCCATGCACTTCTCACCTGTCACATAAAGAAAACTTATTAAATTGTAAGTAGTTAGCATTGCTAGTTGTGCTTTGTTAATTGAACGCATCGCCTTAGAAACTCTGGCGAACTTATATAAACACCAAAATCATGACTTGCCTCCACACAGAGGCGGTAACTGATGTCTGCCATTGGTCACATACCGCCAATTTCATGGTCAAATTTTTCACTGAAAAACCCACTAGGAAAATCATTCTTCAATTTTAAAAATGTAGGCTTCCGGCTGCAAGCGAGTACCTCATTTTGGCCTATAGCTTTTAATTGGCACTTTAATTCACAAGCTGACAAAATTATTTTAATATATTTCTTTTAAAGAGGCGCGATCCGATTTTTGGTTTTGGTACATTTCTACAGCGACCCCCTAAGCACTGTTGGTGTTTTCAAGCTATGCTATTCAATGGGCTTTTGAAGCTTCTTTTAGACAACACTGTATTCCTTTTGTCTTAAATTCCACACGAGTAACAACAAAATTTTAACTAGGAGCCTATTTCTTACTGCTATGCAGATGTAGCTCTCAACCTGCCAAGCCATATGTATGTATGTACGTAATTAAATTCACTCAGTCTTTCATGCTTGAATATGCATTCAGCACACCCAAACACCCCGTTGTACTCCCTTTTTAACATCACTACTCACCTTTTACTTAACATACATTTCATGGCATTATGACACTTAACAAGTTACTGCATATACAAAAACGTTAATCAGCTTAAGAAAAACAAAAGCATGAAAAATGCACAAAGGTAAGCGCAGAAAGGGTGGAACAAAAAGGCTAATTTACGAACAGTAACACAACAACGCAGGGTGGCAAAATATGCTGGCAAATGTAAATTGAATTGTGCTCAGGTAAAATTATGAGCGCTCAAAAAGCACTTTTGTGCTAAAAAAGCGCAACTAAATTAAAGCGTTTTTGCAAGTGATGTTCCGATGGCTCTGGCAAATGTAGGGCGCTTAAATAATGCGGTAGCACAGTCAAATGGAGAATATGTTGGAAGCAAGAGAAAGTTAATTTTTCATGACAATTTTAGTGGCAATAGCAGAAGGTGTTCCTTTTTTTTTGGGGTTTAAGTCAAAGTCCGTTAGATAATGGCTACACAGGTTCCAGTCACTGACATTGGATTTTTTTGCGCTTTCTGCGACCCTTAAGTTTTATATCCTTACAAGATTTCTTCCTCATGAAACCTTAAGCAGTGAGTTTGTTATAATTTCCCCCAGTTTTCTAGGCATACTCCCGAGCGTATGCTTAGTGCCATAAATAACGCCGTTTGCCATGTGAAATTTAAGTATTGTCGCAATCTCATCCGCTCAAAAACAAATTTTAAAACATGACGCCATGCTCTCGGAATGGGGCATAGTCATGAACTCTGACAATATCCAAATATCCACATACGGTAATTAGTGCAATTTAATGTTGCACATACAAGCATTAAAGCAGATAATACAGTTATAAAACAAAAATAAAACAAAGGTTATATATTTAACTGCGGTTGCACACTCGCCAAACGAGTACGCTTGCACTCACCTTCACACACACCTAGGCAAATGGCGGAACAACGAGTGCACTGTTGTATGCTAACGGTATAACCTAATTAAAAGCGTTTCGTTGCTAATTATTTGGTAAAATGCTGGTTTATATTCGCAAATGCTCATATACAATGCATGTGTGTGTGTGTGTGTGTGTGTGTGTGTGTGGGTGTATAGCTTCGTACAAACACAGCAAGCTGGCCAACGATATAAGCATGCAGCATTTTAGGCGTTTTAAAGCCGCACGCCCACACTCAGGCGACTATCAGCCGCGCACACAAGGGCAATTAGCATGCGAGTGTGTAGCATTTATGCGCCTCGTGTGTGTGTGTGTGTGCATTCACGTTTGCGACTAACTATGCAAAAAGCTTATTTGTTTAAAGTTGATACTCGTGCTGGCACCAAAAAGTACGCAATTAAAAGTGTGCTACATAGCGCAGAAGCAATCAAAACACCAAAAGCGCGCACACACACACACGCAAATAGTGAGTGGCATTTGAAGGCATGCGAAATGTAATGCGCAAAGCGTTTGGTGACGCGAAAGTGCGGGCGTGCAGCTACAAAACGGAATGTCCTTGCCTCCAGCTGGTAATGAATGAATGAATGAATGAATGAATGTGCAAATGAATGAATAAATTTATTTGAAACGAATTTTAAAAGCAATGCTATGTTCTACATACATTCCTACTCTCCTCCTCGACCGTCTCTGTTTCACCTCTGTTTTGCCTAAGTACACCACTTCATTTACATAGAGTATGTGATACCGATATGTTTTTGGTACTTTCGTTTTCTTTAACTGCTTTTACTTTTGTGTTAATGCGCTGTCTACTTTTAGGCGCGCGCCTTTAATTAACGCTACAAAAGAATTTGGCGCAACGGCGTGGCGGCTAAAGGGAAAGGTGCTACTTAAAAAATAAATTGCTAATGTTAAGCTGGCAACACTGCCAGCGCTAAGTCTTTGCACAACAATTTCTTGCTGTTTTCATTCCTGCACTCTCTCTCCCACACGACCTCTGTTTCTTCACTTGCAATCGCTCCTTTACAGTCATTATTTGTTTTTGTTTTTTTTTTTTTTTTTGTTAGTTTTGTTTGCTTATTTACACAAATGCGAAAAAAGTTGTTGTTGCATCCATTACATTGCTTACTTGCCTTGTACTCACATTTGGCGCTGATCGCGAATGCGATTTTATATGCAAATGCCATTAAATATACAAATCAAGGAATTTACATGCATATATATATAAATATGTATGTATGTATGTAATGGAATGGAATTCAAGAAAAAGAAGAAGAAGAAGCAAAGAGCAAAATTTATAGCATCAAGCATTGAATAGGTCTCGAATCGGCGCGCCTGAGGTTCAGTCAATGGTTCAACAAATGCTCGACTGCTGGCACAAAAGCGCTGCGCTGCGCTGCCCCTGCAAAGCACAGCCGCCTGCTGCCCCTGCAAACGGTACTGGTGCAGGTGAATGGCGAGCATTCAAATTGAAAAACTGGCTGAGTAACTGACTGACTGACTTGTGATTTAAATTCGCTTTGTTCACATTTGTTAGACGCCGACTTATTTGCTATTTTATTCGCATTTTAGATATTTTTTTCGTGTTATTTTTTTTTTCGTGTGCTCGCTATTCAGCTTTTGCGATGTTTTGTTAATTTATTTTAATTTTATTTAAGTAAAAAATAAACACCGCGTAATAATGACGTTCCATCGCAACTACTGAACAACGCAAATTTACAGCTTCCGAAAAATCTGCTGAATGCCAGCAACGTTAAGAACGTTCGAATGTGAAGCGAAAATGGCATTTTGCGAGCGCCAAGGTGACGCTTTTAGCGAGTGAGCAATTTCAATGTGCGCCAGCTTTACAAGCAATAAGGATTTTCCTTCTACTTTTTTTTTTTTGTTCTCTTTATGGTTACACAGGCACTTTAAGTCAATGTTACGCCATTATCAGCACAGCAAGCAACAACGAACGAAAAAAAAAATGCAATTCAAGTCCTGCAATTGTTACGTATACGCCATGTTCGGCTGTAAATTAAGTTCATCGCGAAGAGGTTGCGTATACGCCGTGCCGCCTTTGACACTCTTCGCAGTAACTCGCTTCTGTGTGAAAACATACAAATGCATAATTCCAAAGTAAAGCGCACTTGGCAGCACGTAGAAGTCGAAATTCCTAAAACAAATTTTGTTAAATAGAACTAAGTAGGAAAAGAAGAAGACAAATAGAGAGCAAAATAAGAGGAAGGGGAGCACGAAGAAACATAAAGGAATTGTTCTTTAAATGTTTATGGAAACCTCTCCTATATTTGCAATTGTATTACCCTTGGCAGTGGTGAGGCTATTGATGATTACCGCCGCATGCACTGGTCATCATCTGGTGGGTCATGGAAACGATGAGAGCTACAGACGCGCAAACTCCTGCATTGCAACCTATTTTCGAAGGCCTTGACCTGGAGGATTGGCAATACCTTGGCTTGGAAAACTAAAGAAAAGTGAAGTCTAGTATTCCCCTTATACGAGTTACGGACTCTAAATCCCTAGCCTGTACTAATTTGGGAGCCATCAGTAAAGATTCGGCAATGTGTAAGCTCAAGACTCGGTGCGGGAATCAAGCCTGCACTCATACTCACGGAACTCAACATTATAGAATCTGCTCAGCAAATATAATGGTGGAGCACTACTAAGTGCGGGGTGAAATAACACAAACGGCAATAAGGCAAATTTGTGTTATTTCCCAATTGAATGTGAAATAACCCAAAATTTGCTTTATTTCATTTCTCGTTGAGCAATAAGACCAACTTTAAAACTGAATAATTGAGTAATAAAGCAAAATAGTGCACATAGGTAGTCACTCAGTTACAGTTTAACACAAAGTAGTACATGAACAAGTTAAATGGACGGATTTGTCAGTGTACAATTTTGAAAGTGCCCAGCGTCGCGTCCTCCGCCCCCCTCCCTTCCATTTACAATTATGAACTGCTGGCATTATAACCGTTTAGAAAAAGGAATAATAATAATAAAGTGACACTAGTTCATTTCTGAAACTGCTTTTTAATGTCCAAGTAATGGTGGAATTAGAAGAAAGATTTTGGCAGTGCCTCATTTGAAAATTTGCCTATAAAATGTGACTATTAGGCAGCCGAATGCCAGAAAATAAAGCGAGAAAGCTGTTTTATTACTTCATCTGTTTATTAAGCCAAACATCCCACCTGCTTATACCGAGTATACGTTCAAATTTAGAAGTCTGAGAGTAAGTAAAATTTTACATATTTTTACATCACTATTTCATACCACATGTTCGCTCCGTCTTCGTAAACGAAATCCACAGTTCGGATATAGCAAGTGATGATAATGCAAAAATGTTTACTCTTCAATCAATGAAGGTAGCAAATTTTTTAAAATCTTTGCGATTCTGCATCAAAAAACCGAAGCTTAATAAAAAGTGAATTTAGTACGTTTTACTAGGTTTTTTTGTTTTTAATTTGAGGCTATAAAATTGACAGTTGAAAATACAATTTATGCTATACGGGCCGCGTCATTTTTTACCATTTTCTTGCTAACGGACACCCATGCAGCTATCTTCATTTAAAAAAAAAAAAAAACAAAAAAAAAATCAGAAGCGCGTATTTATTAAAAAGTCATAAAAGTTGCCGAATATGGACATATTTATTGGTATGTTTGTATGCATATATATATGTATGTATGTACGTATGCACAATGTGTATCAATTTGCGCCTTGCTGCACAGTTATTCCTTTATTTCCGCACATTCCGGCTGCCAACTGACACTTAACGCAATATATGCAACCGTGTCACGAGTAAAATTGAAATTTTCAAAAATTTTGCTTCGTTTGGGAAAAGTGTGGTATGTATTTCGTTTGCGCACATATTTTCGCATAGCTATTTCAGTCATTTTTTGCACGAATTTTAAGCTTTCATATTTGTGCCGATGGGAAATGTGAAAATCTAAATCTAAAAACGAGTTAAAAAAAAATAAAGAAAATTGTGCACGAAAATTCTGAAAAATTTATTGATTTCATTTTTCTCTCTCTCGGTTTTTTGGTTTTTTAAACGACTTTTCCAACACATCGCTTTGACCGCCGCAATTGCAAATCGTCAGCAAGCAGAGCCGCTATGAAAGAATTTTAACCACACTTTGCTGGAGCTTCCTGTTTTTAGTATTTTTTTTTGTGCGTTCCTTCTTGTTTTTTGGCAGCATTTCTCTACTATTTGTATTCACTATATTTTCTAGCTGCTGCAGTTTGCAATTTCAGTTGACATTTTCAAATTTGTTGATATCCAAAAGTGTTAGTTGACACTAGGAAGCTTTTTGAGCCAAGTGGCTGATTTAACTTTTTCTCACGCGTCGAGCCACAAGTCACAAAATTTATTTGATTCGGTTTTAAATTTAATGTCGCATACTCGTATATACATATATACGAATGGAATTTGTTTGGGTTATAAAAAACAGCTTTCTCTATTATAGGGAAGCCATTTAGAAATAAGCTTTCAAGCGTAAGCTTTGAGAAACTGGCCCATTGTAACCAAGGGCCAGGTGAGAGTTTCCCCACACCTTTACCTCTACACATTTTACAGGTTTTATGGCAATCATTATGCGATGCTCTAAACATAACCCACAATCAGAAGGTGAACGTTCGGATTTGAGAGGCATAGTAAATTCCGCGATTGCTTGCTCGAGCTTTTGCTCAACTCGTGAAAAAATGCTTTCGCATCTCTCTTTCTCGCACATTCGCCTTCTTCCGCAGCTCCCAGAATACTACCCTGTTCTGGCACTATAGGCTCTTGAAGAGATGATGAGGATCTTCGTTACCGAGACAGGTGAATTAGTTTTCCGAGATATCGGCTCATGTTTCAATGTACGTTTCGGAGTCTTCTTTAAAGGTTACGATTTCGCCATTGTTTCGAGGACATATCAAAGTTGATTAAACACCACTCTGAGGACTACCTCGTGCAGCCATTTTCACTGCTTCAGCGATAACTAAAAGATGGTTCGTATACGAAAGACGTCTTCCTCTTCAAGAAAGGCTGCCATCGCTAATTTTGTTCCCGTTATCCCGGGAGTTATTGTGGCAATGGTTGATATTATTTTCCTTTATCTGGAGATTTAAAAAGCCGAAACGAACTGATAGCGCATACTACTTTATCTTCAGTGCCTTTTTCATCTTTTATCACCTGTAAGTAATAAGAATTGCTACCACGAGAAGGGGCTATCTACTCTATTTTGCTACCTCCTTGGGCGTTTATTATGCGTTGTAACGTTTCAACACATCTTCAGTTTTAAATGTGCCCTCCTCCGAGCTTTCCTCTGAATCTGAAATGAAAAGTACTCTTAGACAGGCATATCGGCAATCGCGCGACCTTCGAAGTTCAGCCGAAGTCTTTACAAAGTTTTAACCCCGTTGCTCCTTTTACTTTTCTTGTCTGTTTCGCAATTAAAACTGTGATTTTATACCTCCTAGTATCTCGCATTATTTTTTTAATTTCACACTGTTAAAAGTTTTTCTGGGTCCATTCGGCTATAGTCCGAGCCATTTATTCATATGGAGCAGAGGTCTGTGGGCCAGTTCTTATAAAGCATTGCGTCGTTAAAAAAAACTGCTTTGAACGTTCTTCTCAATTTATACTGATTTATAACAGGGTGTTCTTCTAATAGAAAATTTCAGTTGTACCCATTCACAATCAGATTTCGTGTCATTCGGGACATCCTAAATATCCTCCCATATGACATTAAAGAGCTGTCCGCCGTCTATGTAATGCTCAAGACCTGGACAAAGCCGAATTTGAAGGCATGACTGTGTTTACAAACAAATCAAGGATGAAATATTGTGTAGGTATTTTTATAAGGCAACTCAGTCTTTAGCTATTCTCTCGCCCCCAGTTCAGATGGTAAGGTTCATTAGACTTAATGTAACGCAGGTGAAAAGTGAACATTTTCTAAAAGAGTCAAGCGAAAGTTTAAGCTTTTCCCTTTTCCTCGGTTGAAGAAAGTTAGCCCTAATTGCCAAACAATTCGAAATTTCCCCAAAATAGGTCCCGCAGCGTGGAGTCATATACGGTGAACATGTAACCTACATCAGCGTTGCACTTTCAAGTATCATTACCTAACTATGTATTTGCTTATCTCAGATTAAACTTTTCAAAGCAGTGCTAAAACCGCACACACACTTAACAAATTCCAAAAAGCCAGCGGCAATTGTCAGTGTCACTCAAAATAAGCGATGATGCGCCAACGTCGTAATTTCCTCCATTTGCTCTCTCCAACCAATGCATTTCTCACTTCTTTGGTAAAATCATCTTGTGAAATAGAATAATCTGCCATTAAAGCTCCTTTAAGCCCACATATACATACCCTATATCCTCCCGAACGCCTGCAACTCTTTTTCCTTTTTTTCCCCCAGCTGTCTTCAACGCCTTTTATTTCTGCACTCTGTTTTTCACAAAACTTTTAAATGGATTTTAAATTGTGTTGGGATTTTAATTGGATGCGTACTTCTAGTGAAAATTAGTCGCACTGCGAGTAGACACTGCGTAAAAAAAAACAAAAACCTCAGCACCACCTCTTTCCACTTGTGAACGCTGCTCCGTTTCGCTGAGTGTGCAGAGGCGTTGGGTGGGGGGGCTCAGCAGGGGAAAGCGAAGCGAGAGACGTTAACTCTGTGCTTGTGACAGTTGTTTTTATAGAACTTTGATAGAACTTTGCGGACAGCGAAAAACAAACCCCTACATGCATACATATTTACATATAGACATACATACATATATCCTTAAGTGCATCCATACTTACTCACATATATATGTATGTATGTACGCTTATCATTTGCACCTCTGCCAAATCCCCTTTTAAAGCCGTGCATGGCAACTGCTTTTGCATTTACTTATTCCACAACTCAATGAGTGCTGGTGCAACCGACAACAATAACAATTCAATTCGAATAAGTCTCGCCTTACATAATCCGACACTTGACACAATTTTTGCTGACTCGCTGTAATTTTTTCCTGTCGTTTTTTTTTTGTATTTGGTTTCTGCGAAAGTTTATGATATCAGTGCAGTGGCTTTGGATAAAAAAAAAATAGTAAGGCATAGCAAGAAAAATTTGCTATTTACAACGCTTGCCAAATGCACTACATATTTAATTTGTGTACTTGCGTGAAAGCTTTTCCACTTTCCACTTTTAGCAATGAGATTTTTTTATGCAAAGCTTTTACGTCAAAACGATAGCTTTAAATGAAGTTAAGTGAAAACTTGATCAAATTAAATAGCACGCATCTTTATTTTGGTAAAATATTAATTATAGACTCATGCTTGGTTGAAAAGGGAAAAGAGCTGAAATCGAGTAAAAAAAAAACTCCTTATTTCGCTAAAATATTAATTATACACTCATGCTTGGTTGGAGAGGAAAAAGAGCTGAAGTCGAGTTGAAAAAAAAAAGTTACTAAACGCAACCTCGAAATGGAAATAAATTATGTGTTAGCAAAATTTTTCTGTTTCTAAGAATAGATTTTAATTAGTAGTAGTATAATGCATTTGAAAAACATATGTATTTCGAACTTTGAGCATAGTCTGTGTATATAAGGGTGGTACAAAAAAATGCATGCGAAAAAGTAAAGTGTGAATATTAATGCTCTGTTTAAAAAACAATTGCGTAGTATTATTGGAAGTCTCCTGAAGAAAACCAGAGTTTTCCGATCGAAAAATATTGATTTTCAAGAACTCCATACCACTTCTACGAAAAGTTGTTTTTGATCCAAATAAAATACATGGAAAACTTTAAGCGCTTTGAGCGACCTCTAAATATTTTTTTCTTTCCAAAATAAAAAAAGTTATATTTTATATATATTTTTTTTCGATATAAAACAATCCTATGTGGTGAGGGCTTCACAATTCCGATTTTACTTATTTTGGACCACCCTAGTCTACATACATACGTCCAAATACAACTCCTTCGCTCCACTTATTTGAAATATCTTGCATCTTTTGCAGAAAAACAACAGCAAATAATAACAACAAATTTCATAATTGCATACCAAAGTTTTCCGGCAATAAAAAAAACCATTTCAATTTCTTCCTTAAATGTCATTCATTAATTCTGCTTCCAGTTCGTCACCTACAAACATACATCCCTCGCGCGGCCTGGCCTTGTCAATTAAACCGCCTTTACGAAAACGGAGACTCAAAGCTGAGCAGCTGCAGGCAAAATTTTAAACCCCTTTGTGCCTCAAGCAGCTGCAGCTTAACCGCAATGCTCAAAATTTGAGAGAGTAATTAAAGAAAAGCGCGTATGCAGCGGATAAAATTGCATTCTTAAAGAGGAAATTACATTGTTGGTTATATTTTGTTTTTAATTATGAGACAGCCAGTAGGCACAATTTGTTTGATTGGTTAAGTAGGTAGAAGAAGTAAAACAACAAGGAAATTATCCTTATGATCATTAAAGGATATTTGCATACTTCTGCGCGAATAGCAAAATGATGGCTGTAAATAAAGTGGAATTTTAAATATGCATATTTACATATATGCAAAGCGCAGATTACGGTGATCGAGCATTTTCTGAAAAATAACATTTATACATGAAAGTCAGCACTCACACTTAACTACACATAAGCAGCGGCGGGTGAATTAAAAATTACTCTCGAAAATACATATCTATTAACAGTGGTAAAAGAAATAAATGAAACTTTTTATTTTAGCCTGTGTTGGCTATATTTCTTTTGCTTATTCGATGTCTAGTACAAACTTTGTACAAACATTTTAAAAATTCAACAAATTTTACCAAAATCACTAAAAAATTTCAGTCTGTTTAATAAGAAATTTCAGAAAATTTTTAAGTATGCAGTTTTTTAGCCCATTAAATTTTAATAGGATAAAGTGCAAGACGCTAGAAAATCTCGTTGATTTTTAATAATTTTTTTGTCTGACGGTGTTGTGCCTTATAAAGCAGAGCTCGAAGATAACTATTAACCAATTCAAATGCTCGAATAATAACACTTATCGTAGGAGAAATACAGTAACAGTCGCAGATTAACCGAAACCTTTTTAACAATGCTTTATTGGTTGCTCTCAGAGCGAAACGTTTACCGATGCGATATAAAAATTATTTTCAGTCAAGGAGGAATATAAATGAGAAATAAGCATTCTTCTCAGTCAAGGGGGAATATAAATGAGAATTAGAAATCAATCTACTTCGGTTCTACCCGATCTTAGGACAAACTAGTTTTGACTAGGCTAAACTAGATCAGGCGACACAGTATTTTTGAACAGAATTCCTGTCTGCGTAAGCGGCCTTAGGCCGCGCTTCAAAAAATAACGCTCATCAGTCCAGGGAATTAACTGCAGTTGATCCGGATTAAGTCTGAGTTAGTCCGGGTCAACGCTGCCGTCTGTTTAAGCTTTTAGGTAAGCATTGCGGTTCTTAAATTCACTGATCCTCTTCCATCATATAATACTCGTTTACTCTATTTAAATCTTTAACCTTAGAAAGGAGAAGTTTAATTATTTGTTTAACTTTTATTTATGGCGTTTCCAGGGAAATTTTGATTTTGCTACCCTTCTTGGGAAAATAATATAATAATAAATGTTCCAAGAAGGGAACTTTGAAATGTTTACACGAAATGGAGCAATTGCCTGCGCTCTTAATGAATTTAACCAGATCTGATCTTTTGTTGGGCTGCATTTTTCTTTGTCTAAAGATGTTTTCAATGATTTTTGAAATCTTTTATATAATCTAATAAAATTTTGTTCATGGTCGGTAAGAATTGTTTGCTCACGGACTATACATCTATTAAGTAAACTATTGTGGCCGTAGGTGGGCTCGGTGCTTACTTGGTTTAGGTAAGGGAGGGCTTTCGACTCAAGCCAACAACCAAAGGGTGTCGTCCAACTCTTATAGAGATCCACTGTATCCTGGTAAGACGACTGGGCTTTGTGAAAGAAACCCACATCAATTATAAAATAGTAAGAATTTGCATTTCCAAATTGCGTGAACTGACCTCCACCCCGACTTTATGACAATTTAATATTTCTGCCATTGTAACGCCATTGATCTTACGTAAATGTAAACATAAATAAACGAACTTGCACACATGCAAATATGCAACTCAGCAGATCGCCTTCAGCCATGAGACTCTGCTGGCAGAAATAATAATCGCACGTGCTTCATTCTGCTCGCTGTGCTGTGGTTTTACTAGAGCATATTTTGGCATCTTTTTGTTTTTTGTTTTTTCTGCAATTATATGCGGCAAATATTGACGGCATCATCAACCGACGGCCATACCATCAGCATGCAAATTTTTTTGCCTCAGCAGTGGTGAAGCCATTGTCGCCATATTTTTCCGCTTTTTAAGCAAGTTCTTGCATTTACCTGATTGTGCATATATAAGTACCATTTGTACTTTCATTACTCTTTTTTCTCTTCGCTATGCCACGCTTCCTTATTTCCATTATTCTGTCCTCAAGGCTGCACAGACACGTCTGCGCCTACCATGTGGCAATTATAATTGCAACTGCTACTGCAGTCCTGTAATTTCGCACCACACCTTGCATGCTAACTGATTACTGGTTGGCTCGTTGCTTGGTTGCCTGGCTGCCTGGCGGTCGTAAGTTGCCTTGAAATATGCTATGCGAAAATTGCCACAATGCTGACTAAATATAACTGCAATCACGCACATATGGACTTGTCTATATCTGTATATGTCGCACACCCTCTTCAAAAGAGCCACAACTCAAAATTTAGCATTTTTGAGATTATGCGCTAAAAATGTACACAGAGCTTTTATTTACCTTTCAGCAAAAGCTGGAGCAAATTTTTGTTATAACTTGTTAAAAAAAAAAGCCTAAAGTAAAGTCGCCCTGCCCATATGATTATCATGTGGTAAGTGATATAGTTTTTCGCATTATCTGACTAACGTATTATTATGAGTTGTGACTCTTTTGAAGACGGTGTGCGCTAAGTGTGTTTGAGTGTGCATGTTTAATCACGCTTATGGCCTTGCACACGTGCTTTTACCTCTGCCTGCAACAATTGTAACATCAACATTCATGCATGTACCTGTTTCCACCGTCTGTCTGTCTGTTTCCGCTAGTCTGCACTCACTCGCTGACGTTCTTTATGTGCAGCGAGCATAAAATTGCATTAACTTGTTTTTTTTTGCAATTACGCAAGCTACTTTTGCTTTTTCTTCAGCTTTTCGTACCAAGGAAAACGATGTGATGTATACGATGTTGTAGTTAGATACATACATATGTACATACATTCATATATATATGTACAACGATAATAATAAACAAGGCTATAAATTTCCACCTGTAACTCATCGCAACACACATAGAAATATGCGAGCAATTACGTATGTACGTATGCTCGTATAGCCACTGCTTTCAGTTTAATTTATGATATTTAGCTGCTTCTTTCCCTTGGCTTCGATGTTGCATGGCATTTCTTAATTAACATTTAAAATTTTCATAAAAAGCATTTGAAGTTGTCAGTCTTTCGCTACGTTCGTCTTTGGCTCTGGATTTTGATAGAATGTCTCTTGAATTTTATTATTTGGCAGATCATATGGCGATATGAGGAATATAAAGGTCTGTATGTCAAATTTCCTTATGCTGTACGCACTTTTTAAGAAATTTGCTATGCTTTCTAGTACGGTTTTCTAAAGTTTTTTTTTTTACGAAAAAATAGCACAAGGCAACCCATGTTTGCAACAGAAATATATACCCGTTCCATTATTTCTTGAAGAAAGAGTGAGACAACAGGATGTGAAGTATCAGATGTCAAAATCCCTTATACACACACATGAAATAATGGCAATTTTTATCTTGTCTGTTTTCTTGAGAGCTGCATACTGGCCTTAGTATTGAAACTGAATACTTGCTTGCATGCTTGAGCTAAGAACGTTTATAAATTTTTTGAGGTCGGATAGCGAGCGCTGTAGTCGAAATATTTCTAACAGTAGTATTTCAGGTCCGGTTTAGTTAATAATCGGAAGAAATACGTATGAGGTACCTCAGAGGAAAAATTTCAAAAATAACCTTAACATTCTAGATCGGATCTAAACCAAATTAGTGTGGGACCACCTCTGAGGTACACCCTTTCCTTAAAAAAAAAAAATTATGGAAATCGGTTAACGTACTCCAAATTTATGCGGTAACATAAAAAAAAAAATATTCCGACGAATAGATAACCTCCTCCTATTTTGAAGTCGGTTAAAAATAAAAATCAAAAAAATTTTATCACATAAAAGGTAATTTTCGGCAATTCATAGGTTAGGTTACAACCGGCTAGCTATTAAAAGCCTCGCATTCACAGATATTTAGATGAATATGTAGGCACTATATCGAGAGTCCATTAAATCTTCTTAGCGAATTTTAGGATTTTCTGGAATTCCTATTTTGTTGCTGGCTCGAGGTTAGTAAGGATCGCCTCCCCAAAGCAGTTCAGATACAAATTTTCCAGCGCTGGACAATCGCACACTATGTGGTCCACCATTTTTTGTTCCACACGCATTATAAGGGCGTGGGTAGTAAACAAATTGTTAACAATTATGATAACCACCCGAGAACCTGAAGTCTATGGTCGTTCCTCGGTAACTAAAATGCACCCTTGAAATAAACCACAACGGGTCTTGAAAAATTCCCAAAAGTGCACGAAAAATCGTAGCAAAATCTCGAAAAAATTCGAAACATTCCAAACTACTTTTATTTTATCAGGAAAAGGAAAAAAATTGCCATCCATTTGTTTGTTCAAAAAATAATCGTACTTGATCTACATAGACCACAAACCAGCAGATAAGAAAGCGGTAGGAATGTTTGATATAAAAGTTGGTTGACGTCTATTGATGGTTAGGTAATGCCGATTTTGTTGTCCTCCTTTACTTTTCTACATATAGGTAATTGAGAAAATGAATTCGTATAGTTTTCAGAGATCTCCGTTTGTCTCTAAATCCATATTAATACATATTTGTTTATGGAACGAGGACCTTACCACCAATTATCCACTCAGTACAAAGTAGCTTAAAAAATAATATCAATTGTTTGACGATCTTGTTGAAGTCGGAATCGATATAACACCACCTGACTATTGCCAATTCCAGAAAGTGTCCTGTCAACTTGTGCTCTTTTTATAGCGGCGCTACTTAGCCCTTCCTAGTCTGGCTAGTCTGTCAATCCTTTTCATCAAGCTCAACTAGGGTAGGCTCAGAAAACGCGCTGTTTCGACTGAGTCGGACTGGGAAGAAGGGTTGGTGTAATGTGTTGAGGTCGAATATTCAGATTGCGTTTACTCTATAGTTGCAGGCATCTAGCGAATCGCGGGATCCGGTTCCACGTATCGGATTGGCCGGGAAGAGCCCGTTTCAACAATCTAACCCTGTTCGTTGGCAAATGGGGACGCATTATCCTTTGTTATTTATGTATATTTATATCTATGTCTTGCCAGCTAGCTTATGCTTTTATTGTAATTTAAAGTCATATCGGAAAAGTTGTTGAGGTCATTGGTCTGCAGCATGAACGGTTTAGATCTCCACTGTAAAGATTTTTTTCCTCGCATTACTACTTTTTCATAGAAATCCTACAGCTATCCATCGGCAAAACTACAAGTATGAACTATTTATTACCTATGCAATCTTCTAAACTTCCAGCAAAAGTTAAATTGGCAATCCTGACCGGTTGGAAATAAGTATTCGGAGAATATCGTATTCCTTTTCTGCCCTCTTATTTGCTTGTGAGGTTGAGCAGATAGCGCAAAAAGAAGATACCAACCTTGGAGACTAACAAAGCCAAACACTGAGCATTTTCTGTGGGCGTGCGGAGTGATTTCGAGAGGAGGGTTTTTCATCTGGTTTTCTACTACTCGACGTTCACGTCGCTAATTTTTAAAGAGTTTGGATCATGAATTTCGCTGCCAAGTAGAATTTTTTTATTTTTCAATTTAATACTATTCCAAAACTTAATGGATTTTTTTGATACTACTAAATAAATAAATAAAAATTTTTTGTCTTGAAATTTTTCAATCTATTTAAAATAATTTATGTACGTACTTACTAATGTTACCTAATTTTTTTAATTCCACGTTTCTCATAAATTTTCTTTCTTTCACTCTCATTACAGCTCAAGTGATAAATTGAATACGAAAATGCACGAAGAGGATGGCGCGATGGGAATTGATGGAAACGAACTAGAAGAAAATGAAGACCGAGATCTGTACTCGCAAGCGCATCCCTTCTACCAGCAGCCGGTAACACTGCAACGCATGCAATTCGCACATTTGGCATCAGCAACATCCGTATCATCAATGTCATCGACAACAACGCAGCCACCACCGCCACCACCACTACAATCACATCCACCTCCACCTCAACCACCAGGAACAGCATTGCAGCCATTAAGGCAGCAGCAACAATACCAGCAAACAACAACAACAACGCAAAACCTAACCTCAACAGCATCAGCAGTCGGAGCAGCAGCAGCAGCAGCAGCCACAACATACCAACAACAANCATTGCAGCCATTAAGGCAGCAGCAACAATACCAGCAAACAACAACAACAACGCAAAACCTAACCTCAACAGCATCAGCAGTCGGAGCAGCAGCAGCAGCAGCAGCCACAACATACCAACAACAACAACAACAACAAATTCATCAACAGCGCGCACACCAGCTGCAACAACAACAACAACAAAAACAATATCACAAATTACGACCAGAACAAATGACTTCCGTAACCGCTGTCAACGTCAAAGTCGCCGTCACCGCCAACGCCGCAGCTGCCGCAGCTTACAAGCGTCAACAACAAAAATTAAGAAGGTTGCGTGAATTACACTCGCTCGCCTTGGAAGGGGGTGACACAGCGCGCGGCTATTGCTCCTGCGATGAGCAATGGACCTCAACATCGCCGCCCACATCCGGCTCGCCGACACTCTCCATCAACGAAGGACACGAAAAGACATCCGACGGAAGTGAAAGCAATGAAATAGCAGCATCAACATCAACACCGCCCCAAACACCACCACCACCACCACCACCGCTACCGCCACTAACAATAGCATCAACAAAAGCAGCAGCTGCCGAAACAACAGCCGAAATGGCGAGCGAAAGGCGAGTGACAGGAAGCGCGTACAAGCAAATAAACGTGACAACAGGACGTGGCCGGTCGGCCGTCGGCGGTAATGACGGTGGCGGTAACAGCCGGACGAAGCAACAGCAACAACAACAACAACAACAAAAAAAGTACAACAACAGCACCACTAATGGCATGGGCAACATTTGGACGGGTACACGCGCAAATGAGGTCGCCAAGGCAGCGGCAGCTGTGGTGGCAGCAAAGGCAGCTGGAGCTGCGTCGGTGGCGACGGCGGCGAGGGGCGAGAGTAGGCCCATGCCGGCAGCTCGACTTAAGCAGCAGCATCATGTGCGCTTCTCGGACGAGAAAAATTTCTCCGATTAGTTTGGTGCAGGGCGAAGGAAAAGAAAAAAAAAAGTGGCAGTGAAGAAACAAAAAACACGAAATGAGGGCAATGTTGCAGAGAAACGAAAAAAAATATATAAAAAGAAGGACGTGAAGTAATTTCGAAAAGGGCGAATGGCGAGAATGATTCGGTTTCATTAGAAAAGGAAAGTAAATTTTGCACACATTTTTACGTGCCGTAGGATAATTTTAACTCTCTTTTGGGCAGCAGAATACAAAAAAAAAAAAAATAGAAAAGAAAATAATTAAAAAAGTTTTACAACAGAAAAGTGCGTTCCCCAAAGAAATTAAACAACCTTTTTATGAATTCTACAATGCTGCGTATGGACTCACTGAAATAGCGTACATATTTCACTAATTGCCAATCGTTAACTTCGCAACACTTTGCAATGCTGCAATTTCTGCACACTCGAATGCAGAATTCATATTGAATGCCCCCAATTACACTGCCCAATTATGACCATCGAACGTTGGTAAATGTATACATATGCATGTATGTATGTGTGTAGCGGCAGCGGCCCACACTTGACCCACATCCATTATCATCATCACCACTGAATACCGTTACACTCTAATAATGGCCGAAAATATTTAATAAATGCAAAATAAAATAAAGATTGACTTTACTTCCACTTACGAACACCGGAAAAGCAATGCAGGCGAAAGAATGATGAAATAAAAGAAAGGCACAAAAACAGAGAATAAGTTTTGAACTTAATGGAATACACAGAAATTGATGAACTTTGATATAAACACTAACATAGCCAATAAGAATAGGGAGGAGCCGTGCAAAATATTTCCCAATCAAATCTTTTTGGTAATATTGATATTATTATTACTGGAAAAAATTAGTGTTGCCAGATATATGTTATGTACTAAAAAAATTCATTATTACTTTTATCAAACTTTATGCTTCTCTGCAATCGGCGTCGATATAGGCCATATTATTCTGAGTCCTCTGCCCAAAATGAATACAATACTTGACCTGTGAAAATTGCCCTGCGCATGTAGTTAAACAGTTGCCGCCCTATCCTTCTCCTCACTTGTTGCCTATTTCACTCTTTTCTCGCGCTCTCATATACTTCCTTATTTACGAGTTCTTACTTTCCATTCCGAAGATAATAGCAAAAAATTACCAAGAAGGCGGTAAAGCGGCTATATCTCTCTATACCTACTTATCCAAGATTGTGATATACATAGATGCAAAAGTCTATGTAGTCTCGGGGACTCAGTTTTGCTCTGTTTCTGCGGTTGGAAAAGGATGATATAGTCAACTACCCAGCGGAAGTTCAAGGGTTTTTTTTTAATTCTGTTTAATCTTTGTGAATACGATGCGGTGCAAAAATAAAGCAAAAATATATTCTGACTTCCTGCCAATAGCATCTCCGGTTACCAAATCGAACCTGTAGTTCGTTTCTGTAACTCTTCTCTACCGATTATTTCTCTACTGGTAGAGAATATACGTCATTCTCTACTACTCACCACCACAGAGCTTTTCAGAATTTTTTTCATGTGCTGATGCAATCTGCCTTGGGGTTAGCGGCAGTATGCAACACTGGGCTTGCGTTAGTATGGAACTCGCTCTTCTTTATTTATGTTCCAATTACAATACATGGCAACCCTACAATTTACGAATGGTTATCAACAGCAAATGCAAAAAAAAACACAATTTAAAATATTTATTACTTTTTTTACCAACAACAAAAATATGCAAATTCTGCCAAGCAAAATGTGCCAATAAACGCAAAGGAATATGGAATATCCGATATATTGGTGAATTTACAACAAGAACGAAAACGCACGAACGCAAACATAAAGCAAAGCGAAAAAAAAACACTGAGAGTATCAAGGTCACTGCATTTGTAATTAAAGTTTACCAAAAATGTACGAGAAAAGCTGGAATAAAAATGCGCTAAAAAGAAACCACAAAAAGTAGCAACGCTAAACTACAAAATTATTTAACTTACGAAGCCAACAAACAACTATGTAAAACGGCACATAAAATATGTATGTATGCGAGTACATATGTATACACACACATGTGTTGCAGGAAGTGTTGCCCTAATGTAGTAGTGCAGAAAAAAAAACAACGCAAAAAGTTGGAAAAAGTCAGAAATGCGAACAGCAGTGGAAAGTGGCTAGCGTGAAAAACAAAAAGGAACAATAAAAGCAATGAGTTGTTGTTGGCAACTGCTGTATGCATGTGTATAAATATGTATGTGCATATCAAATGTTGTTGCAAAAAAAAAAAAACAAAAGAACTACCAAAATATTTTCACACCGTGCTCATTTGTGTTGATTTTATTTCTCTTTTTTTTTAGTTGTTTGTTATTGTTATAAATGAACCCTTCACTCAAAGCAAATTTCAATCATCTTCATTTATTCACGCTTCCCACAAAAGTTTTACTTGCGCTCTATTTTGTTTCAATTTCAGTTAAAAATTTGTTATGCGGTTTGCTGTGTTTGTTTGTTGGTTTTTACTTCATTTGCTCTAAGTTTGTTTTTGCCGTTTTTTCGTGCATATATTTGCACTGTGTACCTACTACATTTTTTGGCATTTTAACACTTTTTTCTTTCCAACATTTATCCACATTTTAATTACTTCACCTTTTTCACATTTTTTTTCTATTAGATAAACTTTCTGATTTATTTTCTAGGGCATTTCACCCCCCATAACAAATTTTGGTCTTCCTTAAATCAGCGCCTCTCAAACTGTCCATCAAAATTAGGGGAATTGCACTAATTGCTGCAGATTTTGTGTTGTTTTTTTTTTTTTTTACCTGCAATTTGCTCCTAACTAAAAACTTTTTAATACCTTTTTGTTGGGGTGTGAATTGATTCCCGAAAAGTTAAAGTTGCAACGAAACAAAAAAAAATCAAGCCACGCATGTTTGGATTTTCAAAATAAAACGGCCACTAATTGCTCTCATCAGGCTTTATAAACTTTCAAAAATAGTTTAAAATTGTACGAGTATTGAATTCCAATAAGAGGATGGGTTAGAAGTAATCTAAAAGTACTAAATGCGTGTTAAGTGTTTAAAAAAAAAAAACTGCTATTTTTCAATGTGGAAGAAACCCATTTACGTAGCTAGCAGCCTTTTGACCAGTTTTTGGATATGAAATGATTTTTTGGAGAATTTCTCGGTGGTGTTTTTAAAATTCCTATTCTTATTTATTCGAGTCCAAATGTTTTAAAATCGGCTAGGTGAGACAGTGGCAGAGATAGTGTTCAATGCTCTCCATCTCTTCCTCGTTTCTGCAGTTGCGACAAAAATCGTTTTTTGGGTATCCCAACCTCTTTCCAGACAGAATATATAATGAGGAGCCGTTCTAGAGGGACGAAAATAATAAGCCGCCGAGTGGCACCATTATGGCGTTTAACCGGTAAGCGTAAACTGAGGGTCGATGCGAGTTCACCAGAGTTAATCGCCACCGACCGTAGGTTCAGTGCTATGGAGGATTTATTGTATAAACAGAGTAGAGTATTGACATGACATGAGGCCCATCTATCCGAGAGTGTATCACAAGCGATCAATGGCACCCTCAGCTGCTCTTTATCCGGTGATAACGTTTCACAAGCACCTTCCCTGGCCAGTTCGTCAGCCACGCAGTTCCCCTCAATGTTGCTCTGACCCGGAACCCAAATAAGCCTACAGAAGTATTCCCACACGACCGAAAGAGAGATCAGGCATTCCTTAACCAAGTTAGAGCGCACCTCCAACGAAGTCAAGGCCCTGATAGCCGCTTTGCTATCAGAATATACGCTTACTTCCCTGACTAGGTCTGATGGTAAGCTCTCGACAGAAGACCCCACCACCAACCCTGCCGTCTAGTTTCGATCCATCCGCAAAGAAGTTCACCGTACCCCTCCTCCAGAAGTCCCGCCTAGCCCACTCCTCCCTTAAGGGAAAGTGGACAGAGAAGAAGCTCCTAGGAGCCATATCGGTTGCGCGGTAATGCGTACGATCAGGCATCCTAGAACTCAAGAGCGTGCAGGCTCTAAGTTGATCAACCAGTCGGTTTCTCTGAGTCTAATAGCCGTTCGAACCGTATTAAGTTCAGTGCTAATGTAGGGGCGGTCCGCAGTGCCCCAGTAATACCAATTAATGCAGTTCGTTGTACGCGCTTCAGCTGCCTAGCTAGTGTAGCCTTTCCAGTGAGCTCCACCAGATTAGGGCACAATAAAACATAATTGGCTTGACTACGGTCTCGTTGAGCTAATAGATAACTTTAGGCGAGATACCCCATCTCTCCCCTGCTGCAATATAAGGCCACTGATGTCTTTCTTGCCCTTTCCTCGATGTTTGGCCGCCACAACAACTACCTGTCTAGAATCAAGCCCAAGTACTTGACCCTGACAGACAGCTGCAAACGCAGACCTCCAACTGAGGGAAGAATTTTTTATTTGCTCGTGAAGGGTATCATCTTGGTCTTGGTAGGATTGGCGTTGAGTACACATTTCACTGATATTTGCTTTGATTGCTTTATTATCAGTGTCCTTCATGTTTGCAAGAAGGGTGGTAACGGTTAGATTTAGGGAGAGAACAGCCCCCTTATATTTAATTGACTCTTAATAACTCATAGTTTTACCAACTGAGCTCCTGGCGCAGCGCAAATGCTACGCTTAACCAAATTTGCTCAATTGTAGCTCCAAAGTAAATAAAAAAAAAAATATAAACCAAGTTATAAATAAAATAGTGAAACAAAAATTAAAAAATATAGCGGTTAAAATTGTATAGAAAAAAAAATAAAAATTATTTAATAATAATATTTAGCGTAAGGAAAACTACTAGACTGCACCGAAAAATTAAATAAATAACTAAAAATTAAAAAAAAAAAAATATTTAAAAATACTTAAAGTAAAGCCGACTACGTTAAGCAAATTAGCTGTTAAGCCACTTTTAAATGTAGTAAAAAATAAATAAACAAAAAATAACTTACAACAGCCAGACTAGAATTTCTAAGTGAACGTGACTAGTTTAGGGTTTAAGATTGTAAATATCCGTCATCCAATACATAAATATGTGTATGTATATGTACATAATATTATAGTAAATGGGAAAAGCCTAAACTGTACATATGCAAGTGGCTTTGAATGTTTGGCGACAATGTGAATGACTGAACGTTTGAATTTTCTTGTTAAAATGGGAAAATTTATGCAATAAGCAAAATTAATTAATGTAATATTAAAATAAAGGCGGTTTTCCAATATCGAAATACAATAAATAAAGTGTATAATATTTAGGCTAAGTATTAGTGCATTTACTAAATTACATACATACAAAGCATTAAGTAAGAAACGTAGCTCAATTCAATACAAATTTGAAAACAAAAAAATGTGGTTAGTATTTAAAAGAAATGATATAACGAGAAAAACGAAAACACTCTTAAACTATAAAATAAGCTTGAAAATAGAAAAATATTTGATATTCTTAAATTTTTCAATGCAATCTTTTCAATGTCTACGCTCCAAAAAAAATAGCAGAGCAGTTAAAACATTATTTTTATTTTCTAACATTTTTTTTATTGTGTATTTCTTACTGTGCAAAAAGTCTGGAAATCATATTTTAATTAGAACTTCTGCAACAAATACACATTTATATGTAAATGTAAAGCAGCATTTATTTTACTACTTTTTTTTTAAATGTTTCGCTTTAACAATTTTCATATATTTATGTAATAATACAACATATACAAATTTGAATTCCAACTGAGAAGAGTTGTGTGCAAAAAATTTAAAAAATAAAAACAATAAACTTCTATAAATCTATAAATGCGACATTCAAACGAAAATGTGGTAAAACTTTCTGAAAGTAAAAAAAATAAAACGCTTGTTTATACATATGTACATAGAAAAAATGTAACCAAACTAACTAAAAATGTAACTTTAACAAATATATCACAACAACAAAAAAAATCATAACCTAATTGTATAAAATTTCGTTTAAAAATACGAAAAGTACGAACGCGAAAAACTCAGACAAGTAAAAGTAGTTAAATATTAAAAAAAAAATATATATATATAAAATAAAACATAACTTTTCAAAAAATATGATTGTAATGAAATTAAGTTAGCATCTAATGTAAACAAAAATAAATAAAATAATATTAGACGTAATTTTTAAGCAGTGAGCGCAAAACTTAGATCAATATAAATATGTATTTAATAATGTGTAACTTAGTAAATATGTTAGCTAATTATTGTTAAAATTAACAAAACAAAAAATTAAATTAAATTAATTTTTAGATGTAAGTTTTTAAATATGTAAATGTATTTAAAATGAAAATGAAAAGGAGAATAAAAGTCATAACATGATCAAGGCAATGAATGACTTGTGTGAGACGTTCAATAATTTTGGTTTCTATAAATCTTATAAAATTAAGAAACATTTGCCACATTTTGAAAAAAAAAAAAGTTGAGATTTCGTTTAAAAATTTTCGTTGCTAACTACTTGAAATGCGGTCTAACCATAAAAGCTTTTTTGTTTTTTTTTTTTGATGAAAAAATTTTAAAATTTCAAACTTTGACAGGGGAAAAATAAAAAATGCGACGAAAAAAAACGACTATTTTTTTTTTGATTTTTTTCTTAATTAATACGTGATTAAGTGAAACCACTCTTTTGTTAAGCTGAATAACGGTAAACTGCAGATACCTCGAAAACGTATGCATAGAAAAAAATTAACTCGATTTTCGGAATCAGCGAGCAATTCTACATTGGAATTGGATAGTGGCATCCATAGAATATTTTTTTGCTGTAAACCAGTGTAATTTTCTGGGCGCCAAAAATCGAAATTGTTTGCAGCAAAGAATTTAAATTATTTAAAGTTTTGCATATTTTCTATATAATTTGTATGCGCAACCAAATTCAAATCAACAAACAATTTGTGTGCATATTTTCTTTTAAATATTCACAAATCAAATGAAAAAAAAAAGTTGTCAAGTTGTACTCGCATGGATTCTTTTCATTTGTAGCTTGGTTTTTTATTTCATATATATTGTTTTACTCATTTCAATATCTTTTTTTTTTTTTGAGAAACCATAAAATTATAAAACACAAATTAACTTTTTTAGCGCATAAATGAACGTAACAATTGAATATAACCGCATAAGTGAATATTAGTAAAAAAAAAAAATAATAATAAAGGCAAGTACTATTTAATGAAATAATAAATAAATATGTAAAAGAAAAAGTAACTGACAAAAAAGATCAGCAAATGATAACAAAAAATTATACAGAATAAACGAAACTTGAAAATATTAAACCAAATTTGTTTTATTCTACTCTTTGACGAGGTAAGGTGGTGCAGCGCTAAGCTAATAAATATGCACAGCTGCTTAACTCCTCATTACTTTAGGCTTTTTATTTATCACCAAACTTTAAGACGCGAAGAGGAGGAAGAATATTATTCTATATTAAGGTCAGAGCTGTGATAAATCGCTTTGGTTGAAATGGTTGAACGCCATATGGAGTTTCCGAACCCGTTTGACATTTACAATGCTCTCTGCGATACAAAGAGGCTTCGTTGACGCAGTGTATTTTTCCAAAAATTGTTTTTCCACCTGCGATATTTCTTCAGAGCTCCGAAAGATTAATTTGCCAAAAGTTCATAACCTTCTTCTATTTTAAGCCGGACAATGGTATACAAATTGTGGTAGATTTTCTCTAACTTCTCAATCTCAGACCAATGGTTCATTAGCCAGCTTGACAGTGACTTGTAAGAGACCTTGTTATTAAGGTTGTTTTGTTTCTCTTTAAACTTAACAGCAACGATGTGTGCTTCCTTTCATAGGAGTACCAGGAACACCTGTGGGTTTCACAGGACTAAAAGTTATTTCAGAGCCCTTTGGTGTGTGTTCTGTAACGAAATATTTACCCTACAAGACATTGCTGAGCACTTTAGGCAAAAATTCTCACACATTTACACTTTTGTTTTTGTAGTACGGCATAAATGAGTAGTTTGACTATTAGTACTGAGGACTTTCTGATGACAACATTGAGGGGAAAGTACTCAATTTTTTCCCATGGCCTGAACGAAAATGAGGACTTTGATAAGCACTTTTGTGATTAGGGATAATGATAATATGAGTACTCATATGATACTCAGCTGTCTTGTAGGGTACAGATGGCCAGTGGTTTATCTGCCATGTTCTTTCCCGCAATTTATCAGCTTTGCAATTACCCTCACTATTCCGGTGTCCAGGCATCCCTAAAAATTTAGTTATACAAGGCTCGGCTATTTTGTTCGAAAATCTGCGGTTTTCAGGCACTACTTAAAACTTTCAGGACTGATTAACTATCAGATAAGTTGCAGACTTGAGTGTAGCCTCAGTCGAAGTAAAGAAACTACTTCCCCAATTCTGTCTTCAAGATTGAAAATATCTATATAAACGCGTATGGTAAGCATATAGTAAAATTTACTGTACCAAACCTATCGTTTATATCGAAAATAAGTTAATGAGGGTCTACAATAGTCGGTACTTATGGGCCCGAGATTATCGCCGACGTTCCTAAGATAACAAATTTCCTAAAGTTTCTTCTTTAAGTCTTAGGCTTACATACATGCAAATATATTTGAGTAAGCGGAACTTTATTTTTATCTATTTTAGTTTAGTTTAATAAAAGAGACTGATGCTTTAGCTTGATGCATTTGTGAACACGCCCCATGCTTTCTCTTACTTTTATGAAACTTCTTTAATTGCAATTTTATGCAACTTTTTTAATTGCATTAATTTTTTTAATACTTTGGATTTTTATTTATTTTACGATGAAATCAATAATTCAATTGAAATCCATCGATTTCTCAACAGTTTCAGTTTCTAATAAAATACATGACTTAATCACTACCATTCGATCACTACCATTTCGATTATTTTAAACATTACCATTACCATAACTAATTCCATTACACTTACCAAAACCATTTGCCTAGTCATTACTATTACAATTACCATTATCATTACATTTTACATTACCATTAGAAATTACCACAATAGAAATTATCAAATAACACTGTAATTATCATTACCAGTACCATTACTATTGGTATTATCAATGCCATGTTAATTACTATTACCAATTACCATACGATTACCGCCTCTGCTATTGCCTTACAATTACCAATAACATAACCATTACCATAACAAATTACCATTACCACAACCATTGCCAATTATTATTACAATTACCATTACGATAACCCTTGTCATTGCAATTACAATTGATAGGTATTTGAATTCATTTTTTTTGGCTTATCAAATACATTTAATCGAGATGATTACATATATAAGTAAAATTCATTGCAGTACCCTCAGCTATGTCTCCTTTTATCGTTCGGAGGCGGCATAAAACTGTAAGCCCCCCTCCCACAACGAACACCTCAAAAAGAAGAGTGGCTCAAAGTATAAATGACACAAAACAATTTGTTTGTTTTTTTTATCATTTAACAATCATAGCCTCTTCAGCGCGTTTTTACTAAAAAATAAATAAATATGCACCAAATAGGCCAGTAAATAATCATTCAGAAATATTTTTTCCTTCTCACCAATTTTAACTTTAAAATTCAGTAATTTTCCATTACGTATTCCATTCACTTCGAATAGAGATATCACGTGGAAAATTATTCAATTTATTAAAAATCCAGCAAAAAGCAAATGTGCAATATTCGCACAAACCAGCAAAAGCTCGCAGAAAAAAAAACGCTGCACTTGCGAGGCCATAAATTTTTATTATAACAAATACAAATGCAATTAGTTGCATGAACAAATCAAATATAATTTTATATCCAAAAACGAAATAACCGCAAGCATGGCCTTAACACCACCTTCTATAGAAAAAAAAAACACTAAACTCTGAAAAACGTTAGCTATAATAGCAGCTCGTTAAAAACTTCAACTTTCGCACATTTTTGTTCTGCTGTTTTTGTTAATTTTATTACTTTAAAAATTTCGCATGCCATTGTCTGCTGTAAAAAGTTGGCTCGTTTAATTTGCATGCATTTGCACAAACATTCATCAAACAGCCCATAAAAAAATTCAAACAAAAAATACAAACTTTAAAGCGACACATTAAAAGAAGTCTTCACACAGACTAAAAGATAAAAATAATGAAATTAGTAAAAAACTAAAACTTCGCTTTGAGATGAATCATTAGAAAGTTTGTGGTCCACAAAATTTGGTATAAAACCTTTAAAAGGTGGCAGCAAAAAAAAAACAAAGTCATGCATTTGCAATTCATTCAAATTACAGCCATAAAAAGTATTTAAACAAACATTGCTTGCAGCCGTGGCAACTGCCATTAACCTGTAAAAGTAAAAGCGACCACAACACCATACAACAACACCAACAACAGCAGCGTGTGCCTGTAATCGGGTACATAAGTGGCAAGTGGCAAGTGGCAAGCGGTCGACCGCACACGTTCTGCGGTCGCCACGCCTCTTTTGTACCGCTTACATTACCAACACCACCTTGACTCAGCCAGTTAAACCACAAAGAGACGTGCGACCGCACGCAGTGATTGACACAACGATCGGCCAGCTAACAGCTAAGCAAGCGTCCAAGCCGAATAGCCAGCCAACCTCCTAGCCAACACCCACTTGAGTCATTAGAAACTATATTTAAAAGGCTACAACAATAATATACATTTGCGTACAACAACTTAAACAAAGGCAACTAAATTGCGGGAATAATAAAAATCAAACAAAAATTTTGCCAATGAAACTTAGCTGTAACTGACAACTAACTGGTTTTAATAACGCCAGTAACTGTGCATTGTGCTCGCCATTGTCTTTATGTAGTTACATACATAAGTGCTGTAGGGTTACATTGAGTTGTTAGGTGGTCACCCGGGCGTATACGCAACACCAGACAGAAATCCATAGCCGATAGCACGTTGGTCACATTACAAAATCGAGCGAAATTCGACACAATGCATGTGAAATTAAAATGCACGTCATCAGAAGTTGGTAATAGAACAGCAGTGCGCTACTTGCTGTTTACATACGCTCTTACAATTGTATGTGTGTGTGTATGTTACCCAAAAAGGGTAGCACCAGTAAGCTTTTTATTATAAAAATTATAATATAATGGATACAATTTTGGGAACCTTTTTGGCTTTAGACTTTTACGAAAATTACTGAAGTTTTCTAAAAAAAATCCGAAAGCTTACCCTCGAAAAATCCATAAAAGTCCTGACAATGCCGATGAGTTCCTAAAACTCCTCGAGGAAACCGAATGTCTAGAAAAAATCACATTGCCTTAAACAATGAAAAAATTAAAAAATCGAAATTTTATAAATTTAAAAGTAAAATGTCTAGCAAAGTGACTAAAAAACGTAATTGTTTTCTTTTTTGATCAAAAACTATTTGTTTTTTTTTTTTTTTAATTTTATGTCTTTCTTTGTAAATATGTAAAAGCATTATTTTTTTTTTTTTGGAAAATAATACCAAATAACAGTAAAGAACTAATACTAAGATCAAGACTAAACATAAGACAAATCCGAAGTTAAAGCTGAACACGAATGCATACGAAAGCGATCGCGAATGTGAAGACGAATAAGAAGACGGCAGCGAAAACGAAGACGCAGACGAAAACTAATATGAGCACGAAGACGGAGACGAGTACGAAGACCAAGACCAAAAAGAAAACCGCGCCAGTGTCAGAGCACCAGGTTGGGAGTAAATGCAAATATCATTGTAACGAAAAAGCGACATGGACGTTGGACTCTAATTTCAAACTTCAGTGAAAGGAAAAAGCAATAGATAAAGAGAGAGGATGGTTGAACAAATTAAAACTAAGATTAAGAACTAGATTAAGATTAAGATTAAGGTTAAGATTATTATTAGGGTTATGATTAAGAATAGGGTTAAGAATAGGATTAAGCTTAAAATTATCATTAAAGTTAGGATTAAGATTTAAATTTAAATTAAATTTTTTTTTTTTAATTTTTAAATTTAGAATAAGATTATGATTAAGATTAAGAGTAAGGTTGTGATTAAGATTAAAATTTAGATTTCGAGTTAGATTAAGATTAAAATTGAGTTTAATATTAGGGTTAAGATTAAAATTAAGACTAAGATTATGATCAGGATTAAGATTAAGATTAAAATTTAGATTTAGATTAATATTAAATTTAAGGTTAAGGTTAATATTATTATTAAGGATAGGATTAATATTAAGGTTAAGTTTATTCTTAAGATTAGGGTTAAAATTAAGATTAAGATCAGGATTAAAATTAAGATTAGAATTTACATTAATATTTAGATTAAGATTAAGGTTAAGATTATTATTAGGGTTATGATTAAGAATAGGATTAAGCTTAAAATTAACATTAAAGTTAGGATTAAGATTTAAATTTAGAATAAGATTATGATTAAGATTAAGAGTAAGGTTATGATTAAGATTAAAATTTATATTTCGATTTAGATTAAGATTAAATTTGAGGTTAAGGTTAAGATTATTATTAAGGTTAAGATTAAGATTAAATTAAGATTTAGATTTAGATTAAGATTAACTTTAAGGTTAAGGTTAATATTATTATTAAGGTTAGGATTAAGATTGTAATCTTATTAGCTATACGGGGATCCACACACAACTTTTTCTTATTAACACTGTAGCCTTCAAAAAGTTTGCTGGATGTTCTCAACTTGTCACTCTCCTACCTCATAAGCGTATGTAGTATGTAAATATGTACATAGAGAGATATGCATGTACATTAGTGAGGTCCAATTTTTGTATGGGGGAAAAAATGTCATCCTTGAAAACGGGGCACCCCTTTAGTTTTTTCCTTTTGATATATGTAATATCTATACCAACTTTCAATTTTCTACTGCAACCAATACAGGGTGCTCAATGACCTTGAAATGCGCTGTAAAACTGGCAAAAATATTGGTGAAACATTCTTAGATTGCTTAACAAATTGTCTAATTAATATTAGTACACAATACTTCTAGAGTAAAATATGAGCATCACGATCACCCTCTAAGTTTAATACATAGAATCGTAAAGTTTGGTATCAGCATTTCTTTCGGCAAGAGGAAAAATTTTGGAAGGTGCCCCAAACACTAACTCGAAAAAAGATGTATTGGAATTTTAATGCTCTCTGCCCTAGGATTGTTCTATATCGAAAAAAATTATACGCCCGTTTTTTTTTTTTTTTTTGTTGAAATCAAAAAATATTTAGAGCTCGCTCAAAGTTTATGCATTTTAAATGGGGCAAAAAACTTTTCGTAGAAGCGGTGTAAGATTCTTGAAAATCCATATTTTTCGATCGTTATTCTGGTTCTCTTCAGAAGACTTCCAATATTTTGAATTCCAAAAATGCCAAAAAAATACCCATAAATAATCGTTAGTGTTAAAATATGGTAAAACAAATAAGAGAAGAAGTTTTTTGCGATTGAAAAATACTCATTTTCAAGAAATCTATGTAATTTGCAAGTGTTTTTGCTCATATAAGCTCTTTGAGCCACCTCTAAATATTTTTTAATTTGAATATAAAAAACAGTGGTATATTTTGTCGGTATAGAATCATTGTAGGGGCTGAGTGCATAAAAATTAGGACTTGGGTTTTCACATGCATTTTTGGACCACTATAATGTACATACATACATATTAGAGTCCAGCGCAATTGTATTTGCCGCATTTCATTCAATAAGTACTCCTTGCATTGTACTCTACTCCCAACACATTGTTACTTTTTTTCCGCATACATACACTACTTGGCGTTGAGAGAGTAAATACTTGACGTACTTGCTATTACTCCACCAAAGTACGTACTCTACTTTCCCTCATCGCGTACGAGAGATATTTGCTGCTGCCAAAAGGGAGTAGCAAATCTACTCTCTGTATACTTGTAGTACGGTAAGTACTTGCGTATTAAATTTCAATTCTGGTTGTTAGCCTACTAGTTGATATCGTTTGCAGCGCTGGTCAGTGAAATTAAAAGAGTAAAAATAGAATATGGAAATCGACGATGTAAGGAAATGCTTACGGCCTTATTTATAAAAAATAGCGTAGATTTAGACAGTTGTTTATTGTGATATTTTCATAAAACTTTTGTATTCAAGCAGCTTTTTAAATCTATGTATGTACTTAAATTTTTATGAAAGTATTATTTCTCGTCTCTAATTTTCTATAAAACTATTTGCAGTCATTAACCAACAAATAAGTTGTCAAAAACAATAACTTAAGCAATGCTGCTATACGAAATAAAATTATTAGTGGCAAATCAAAATTTTGAAAAGTGCCGATTTTCACATTTGATAGTTGGACATGGTAGCGACGAGATGTACCAGCATTTTTTTCTTAAGAGCTGCATACTGATTTAAGAAATTTTTTATAGAAGAAAATTTATTTTCCATTTATTGTGCGTAATTTTATATGAATTTTTAGTTTTTCTTGAGAGCTTTTACAAATAAAAAAAACTTCGGAATATGTACATACATATGTACATACATACGCAGCCATATAACTTGATTTCAAGAGAAACGAATTTTCATTTGGCACGTTCAGAAGGCGAAACAGCTCAGTAACTGGTGCGATTGCACCTTCTGAACGCGTTGTTGCGTACTTCTGATCAACTGAATAGTTGCGTGTTAGATGATCGTAATATTTTTCTGATCATTTGAGACAACATGTTGGTGTGTACCTTTGAGAGTTGAATTTGACAGCTAATGTATGAAGTCGTTCAAAAGACGCATAACGATCACTGATTTTTGTTTAGCAACGGTTGCGCTCAACTGCTGCGCCTTCTGAACCTACCTATTGATAACTTTTTTTTTTTGATAACACTGCGACAGCTCAAATTGGTATTGAGTAAACCCAAATGCAAGATAGTTTTTGAATTTCATTGAGTTTTTTTTAATAAATACTAAAATTAGAGGTGTATACATGGCGAAAGAAAAACTTTATCCGATTTTTTTAAATCGAAACTACATTTTTACATATGTACATATGTACATGCATACATAAATATATTTAATATGAACCCATGGTTTCAATTCTACGTGAAGCGACAGAACAAGTGACGAGAAAAAATATATGCGGACACTTACATATAACTATATGTATCTATGCACATACGTATCTATGCACATACGTATCTATGCACATACGTATCTATGCACATACGTATCTATGCACATATGTATGTATGTATCTATGCACATACATACATATGTACTTAGGTATGTATATCAGCATTTTAGTTGAAAGTACGTTTTGCTCGTCGCTCTCTTCATCGCTCCACTACATTCCTGTCCTTAGTTTTTTTCAGATACCACAAATGCGCGATCCAGAAAATTCTTCTATCATTCTTGCCACAAATGTATGTTTTCTTCGAAAATACTCAAGTACTACCAGTAGAGTACTCTACTGTCAAATACCTTTTACTCGCAGTAGTTGCGGAAGGCAAAGTAAATACTCTACGCGTGTTGCTATTGATCGGTAGTTTACGTACGCTTGCTGAAACTGGTTTATGCTTACTCATACTTGACCCGAACGATGAAAGTAGGGGATGGAAAGTATTTGCGCGGCGATCGGATGTCTTGTTGGGCCGTTTAAATGGAATTGCGCTGGAGTCTAATACATATGTAAGTATGTATGTACATCTTTTTTGCTCTACCTGTCGGTATGTAAGTTATGCGGTTTTACAATAGTTTTAGTAGTTACTTTTGCCCATATAACATTTCACAAATGGTAAGCAATAATTAATGATGCAAAAAATGCAAACTAAGCAAAATACACGAAGTTGAGTAAAATGAAAAAGAAAAACAACACACAAAAAAAAAATAGAAAAGAAAATGCAACCGACTACTAATGAATACGCAAAACATGTACACACGTAACAACAATAAAAGTGTTGTATAGGGGGAGGTTGTGGGGGGAAGGCTGGCTACAACAACAGTTGAAAAAGTAAGTAAAACAAAAAGCACAAACAGCCAGCAGGCAACGACATGCGACGCTCTAAAGAATGTGAGCACTAACACATACATATCTAAGTACATATACAAAGGCATAGCCGCACAGAAATATGGGGAAAGGAGAAGGGCGGTAAATTGAAAATAACTACTACTGTAAGTGTGGCGCTAAAGTATGTGGGAGTGTTCGTCTGAGTATGTGCGTGTGAGTGTGTATGTGTGTATGTGTGGCATGTATTTATTGTTGGGAATGGCATAGTGCTTATTACCGTTTTGGTTGTTTGGTTGCAGCGCTCATATACATACATACTGCATATCGTCGTTTAAGGCACAAAACCGCGTATCGGCGTTCTGTAAAAGCTCGTAACTGACATTTGTGCCAAAAAGGATATTTGCTCACCGGAAGCTCTTGGCATCAAGCCCTTGTCCATTTATACTTAAATATCAATGCTTAGATGTAAGAAGAAGAGTTAATTAGGGATAAAAGAAAGAACCGGACTAGCTTTACTCGCTCCTACAAAAGCTTGCCAACCTCATATACGAGCTTTTGCATTTTCTTGATACGCGGTTTTGTACTTTAAACGACGATATGTATGTAAAATTAGTTTATTTAGTTTTTTTCCTCGCGTCTGTGCGTTAAATAGTTGTTATTGTTAATTGTTGTTGTTGCTATGTTTGCTTGTTTGTTGCAACCATTATGCGAAATTTACAACTATGAATGTCTGCAGATGTAGTGGCAAGTTTGCTTGAGCATTTTGTATGTATGTATGTATGTTTGTATGTACATATAAATGGTCTTATAAGTACTAAAAGTGAATGTTACCAGGTGCAACTGATTGCTCGCCGTGCGTTGACGTGCGGATGTTAGGCATAGTTGATGACACAGTACGATAAAAGGCCGAAAGAGCGATGGGGAAGGAAGGAAATGAGCCAGGAATGAGCCGCCACAGGCATGCATCCAATGGCATTGTGTGTGCGTGTGAATAGTTTTCAAATGAGCGTTGCGAGGAAGGAAGGAAGTTTTAATTGCAAGCGCAACGTAAAACAAATGGGCGTAGCAGCAACAAGCAGGCTTGCAGGCAACAGCGCAACAAAAACATCAAGGACAGACAACAACGACACAGAGCATACAACAACAAGACATAACAACACTAGCGAGGCATTACAAATGTAATGGGCGGAAAAAAGGCAACAGCAGAAACAACACCAACAACATTAGCAACGATATAGACATTAGCTGAGTGCTTAATTGAGACGCAGATACCTACATACATATGTACATACATGCATAGTTAGTTCGAGTGGCTGTTTGAAAGAGAGCAAAGAGGGGAAAGAGGGGAAAGAGAGCAAATTAAGTCTGCTGGGATAAATAAGCGCAGTCAGCTATGATTATGAAAGTTGAGTAGACCATGCAGACGCCAGAGCTGACATGTTGTATAATGTGCATTTAATAAAAATAATGGCTGAAACGTGTTTTACAAAATTCGCGCCGTTAGTGTTGCCACTAACTTAACTACCAACAACAATAGAAACAAAATCAAACGCTAAAACATGAAAATAAAGCTGAAACCACAGCATTTTAAGTAGCGCTGATAGAAAAAACTAACATAATTAGTAAATCAAAAGCAAGTAGTTGTAGTTACTGCCGGAAAATTTAGATATGTATACGTAGTTCAGGAAAACCAAGTCAAAGTCATGCCAAGGGCAAGAGAATTATGAAGAGTTTCGATTGCATATTTATACATGCGTATGTATGTATATTAGGGTGTCCGCTACATCCCAAGCGGGTTGTTTTTATGAAAAAAAAATATGAAGCGAACAAGGGTACGGCGAAACCCATGTACCCTTATACCCAAAAAAAGGTTTTAAAAGATTTTTTGATAAACCCATCCCTCCGAAAGTTATTCAGGATCAAATTTTACATGGTACAGCATACATTGGTCGATAGACGGCCGTGGCATGTGGCGAAATGTAAAGTGGGGCATTTGGAAGTTTTGGGATTTTTTTTTTTAAGTGCTAAGTTTCTAAATATATGTGCAACACATTACTCATTCAAGGAAACTACCTAGCATTGTGACATTTTCATTCGCACAACATACAGACATACTAGGAGTTCCATTATTTCCCATTTTGGAACGGTAGGATAAATTTTCAAAACTATAAGCGACCTTCTTGTAGAGCACTCAATTCTCCACACTATTAAAATGTGAAATGTAACATGATCTCGAGATGGTTTAATTTAAAAATTTAGAGCTTTTTGGTTTGGAAACTTTTTAGAGCAAAAACTGAAAATTCATGGGGCGAAAGCAAAAAAAAAGACCAACTTGGGGAAAAACGGGCACCCTAGTGCAATGCGTATAAATATGTTTATTTACATAGTACATTTTGCACACGTTTTTCAAAAGTGTATTGTCTCCGCAGTCTACATATATGTATATGCTATAAAACCATATAGACCAAAATTTCGAAAAATTGCCAGAAATTTTGTTGCTACTCAAAAAATGCCTTTTTTAGCGTTAACGAGAACCAAAACTATCGTTATGAAACTTATAGAAATCTTAAGAAAATCTGCTCGTGCGTTGGGGACGTAAGCTATAAGTTCGCTGCGGGTAAGCCTAACCTATACGAAAGGCTCTTCATCTTCACTAATGAAACGTGGGAGCTTGCAGATAGCGATCGTATTGCCTAAGCCCTTCCAGGACTGCTAATGTGAAAGGGATGTGCCCTCTCTTGCAAGTTTGTCTGCCTCCTCGTTGCCTGCTTTGCCCCGGCAGCCATTCCAAATGCAGACTAGACTGCTAAGACATCTCGTTTAGAAATCTGCGGCAGATCGCGACGGTTTCGAAATTACATGTGACCGAGTCAAGCGCTTTGAGTGCCACCTTGCTGACTGAGTTCGCTTTAGACTAGCAACCTACCAAGTTGAAATAATCCGGCTAACATTAGTAGGAAATGCCTTTGAAAGACAATATGGTATGCCTATTTTTATTCGTTCTCCAATGTGTATCAGTCTGCGATTCATGATTCAGGAATTTGTCCACCACCAGTCAGGTAGCCTGTAAGAGTTCTAAGACCCTCCCGGCTAAATACAAGGAGCCTTTCTCTTTGGTTATCTGATTCGCTTTATCTACTACTAGTCGGCAGCAATCTGTGATTCCAGCTTTTTTAGATGTACCGCAGAAAGGCTCGAGACCACATTTTGCGAGACAGTCGGCCCTTTCGTTGGTAACATTACTGTTTCGTGGGCTCCTAGGTGGTGCAAAAGGGTTTTACAACTCTACACAAGCCTTGATGATATTTCAAATGAGTCTTAGGCCTTTCTGACTATCGGACATAATATTTATTCAAACCCAATTTTTCCTTCTACGTATACAGTTCCTTTCAAGAGCTCTGTCCCTTTAGAGATTTTCAAAGGAAAATAAGGTGACATTTACATTTGATAACATTTTGAGTAGTAGGAGTAGTACATATGTAGCAAAATACTAACGAAAAGCTAACCTTGTTTATTCCTGATTTTCAATTTAATTAGCTCTTCGATTCAATTGCAAATGCAATATCATTTTCAAATTGTTTCCTATTTCTTCTTACAACTCTTCTTCACATGCACTTACTTGATTTTGGCCGCTAAAATATGATTACAAGAAACAAAAATTTAATTAAGCAGCTCGAAGAAATTGCAATCAATTTAACCATTACCAAATTACCACAGCACTCAGCTGTGCTATTCGCTGAATTGTAATTACTTTATTCCCTTTTCAATTTTTACTGCCTTAATAGTCGCTCAATGCATTTACTTACCAGCATATATATGTACATACATACATATGTACTTACATGATGACTAATTGTAAGCTTAAGTCAATATGCAAAAGAAAAATGGCAAAATTGGCAATAAATTTATGACAGCAATTATTTGTTTTTTTTTTTTTACTCACATTCGTTATGCGAGTGATGATGGAGATGCGATATTTGGATTGGAACAGCCTTTTATGATGTGTAAGTGGAAGGCTGATTAATCAAATTATTGATCGCGGTTTATGCCATTACATATGTATGTATGTACATGCGTAAAAGCGTTTAAAATTATATAAACTTCGTTACAAAAGTTTAATGCCATACTCAAAGACTTTAGGCAATATTTTCCCACGAATATGAACTGCATTTTTTTTCTTACAAAAAATGTGCGTATTTTATTGAAAAACTCCAAATAATTTCCTTCGTCAGTCCCCTGTTGCCCTGTCAGTAAATGCTATTACGCGCACGCAGTAAGGCCGCCCTCTTGATGCGGCCGTAGCGCCTGCTGCATTCGCATGCCTTCATTCCTTACATTTGCACACACACACACACACTCACAAACATAAACAAAAGCACGCATGCATGTGTGACTGCATATGCAGCAACACATGACCGCAATGTTGCGACTAAATGCCATTTCAAGAGACAAAAACGTGCGTTTAGTTTTCAACTCGCCTATGCTTCGCAACAAGACTACGGCAAGCTAATTCTCTGCAAACACAACTCATGGAAATTCTTGCTTGCTAGCAATGCAATTAGAAGGCCGTAAGGAATTACTCGAGTAGTACGCACATGAATACAAACATGGGCACACTGGCATACAGTGGCACACCTGGCGACTTATTATGGGCAGCATTCGTTCGGAGATGGGTGGCATAAATATGTACATAGCTGCAAGCAAGCCACATGGAAATTCTTCAAAGCCCTGAAGCTGTGAATTTTTGAGCCCAAGAGCAGCTTAACAGCACAAATAAACATGCAACAATGAATATGAGGGGCCAAAGTCGAGTGCTGGTCGGCTGAGCACGTTCAAGGTGGCAAATTTGTAAGTATGCTGAGCTTTTCGGACGTTCAAGAGCGCGCCTACCGTTGTCGTCTGTTCATTGACACTGACCACCTGATTGTGTGTGTGTGTGTGTACTGTAAATGGATTTTGAGAAGAATGCAACTAAAATAGTTTTTAATTGAGTCATAGGCTAGGTTGAGTTGAAGAAGAGTAAATTAATAAGTGGAATATGAGAAAGAAAGAAAGAAAGGAGCAAACGGACTTGTACCTGTTAAGGCATTGCAACAGGTAGTTGAATGATCTGTATGTTTGTACAGGCAATTGCAGCAGCGTTAGGCTATTTATGTGTATATATATAACCAACAATTTAACTAAAATAATTTCATTATAGAAGCTTGAAAAGCGCAACCACTTTGGACTACGATTTGATGAAATTTTCCTGGAATGTCGGCACTCTTAGGGTATGTTCACACAGAAAGCGGGGCCGAGCCGAACGAAGGCGTTCCGAGCTGGGTGAAGATTTGGAATTCGCTATAGCTATATAAAAGTTTTCATACAGCAAGCCTTTTCAGAAGCGTTTAGGAGCTGAAAGCCAACCAGTTTTTGATATTGCCGTTTGTTCTGAGATGAAAAAAAAAAACGAGAAATTCGAGTGATATTTTTGTGATAGACGAAAGTCACTCTAACAGAACATATCTTAGGCCCCCACCCACTCCGTTTTGTTTTTAAGGTGCCATGAGCATTCGTTGTACTACTACCTAGGTACTATCTAGCTTCACCTCACTTTTGAGAGATTAAAATGATCATGGAGAATACTGTGTAATGTACCAACGTATAGGTTGGAGGTCTCTTCTAATAATTTAACTTTTAATCGGGCATCCTCCAGTACAAGTTTCTCAACTTTTTTCGTATATGCTATGTAGCGGCACTAGCGGGGCCGTCGGAACGAGATTCATCTTCAATACTCTCCGGGAAAGATTTATGGTTCGGGTGTTTAGGCAACTGCGAATACCGGAGATAATGGAGCGATAAGGTTTATTTAAAGTATAAAAGTTGGTACATGTAGCAAAAACGAGATAAGCCTCATCTGCGATGGAAGGACTGCTCCGATTTTTGCTAAACGCCTTGAACTTATCACATAAATGTAGGAACCTACAGTTTTACCCCACCTCCGAACGGCAAATGATTTTAGGTAGCAACACACTCGGAGGTTTACAATTGACTGCAAAAGGACGGGCGCTGTTGGACAAAACTTTTTCTAACCATGGATCAAACCTTGGCGCGGGCCTGGCACGATAGCGAAACGACAGGCATTTTTGTACTCCACCAAAATTACCTAGGCGATTATAGAAGAAGAAAAAGAAAAACGCAAAGAAGCTGCATAATATTTTCCGCTCCAATTTCTAGCTAATTTGAGTGCATTGAAATCCAATTGGATGCAACTACGTACATACTTTGTTTTCTACTAAGCTTAGGGAGTTTATCCACCCCCTAATTATAATAACAGCTCGCCGTTGGCGACAGTTGGCAAAGTAATACTGAGTTCTAATGAAATACTTACTTTGGAGCTTCCCAGCATGCTCAGAAGGCAGAGCAGTGTTCTTAAATTAACTTACATTTCACTTAATTGTAATTGTTGAGGAAAATTACGAGCGCTGTAATGAAAACCACCAATCCCTTCCATCCGAGAGCAACACAAATACTCGCTACGAAATTATGTCAAATCAGTGAATGCATTAAAATCCAGCAGCAGCCGCCAGCAAAAACTCTTAACAACCACTCCGACTTACCTTCTCACTCTCCTGCCTTTTCCAAAGCATTTACGCAGCCATAAACTTTGTTCAAGGCCGCCGGCTGTACGAAATTTACGATCGTAAAAGGATTGGTCCAAACCCGCACTAAACATTAACGAGCAAAAGCACTCTTTATGGCAGTTGGTTCTACGAAAAAAACAAAAAAACTTTGTGACCAGCAGGCATGGACGAAAAACAATTTTCTTTCAAAAAAAAATTAAATGTAAAGTATCACCGTAATCAAAGAGCAACCCTACATAACTTAACCTCGCAAGCCAGTCTCCAGTTCGTTTTGAAACTTTAAGGAGCACCATTAGGTGAACACTGGGAAATGAACACTTGCAGCAAAAGTACCGCTATTTTGTTGCTAAACTTCAAGTAGCACCCATGAATTGGAGTTGATTTTTTGTGAGAAATTAATGGCGGTGGAACTTGTTTGTCACATAAAATGTCACTTAAGCGATAAATGAAGAACATTTTTTTTTTTTTTGTTGAAAGTGTACGAAAGCTTACTTTTTGGTGTTTTGTGGCAGTAAGCATGAGGTGAATTATTTAGCCCAGAAATCATGTATTAGTGTGTGCACGCACCATTAATGGCAAGTGACATGCTACTTTTCAATTCACACGCGCACATTAGGGATGTTCCTATTAGTTAGCGAGGATTATGCCGAATTTGCTTCTAAAGTTGTTAAGGTAGAAATGCGCACCGACTTCAGTTTCAGTTCATAGGAATTACATAAGCCTCGGCTGAAATGTGCAGAGTCAGCAATTCTCTTAGATCTAAGTCACCAAAGCTCCTCTATAAGACCAAGTACATTCAGTCGACGTGAATAGGTTTAGAATAAATATGCATAGAACCAGTTTTGAAATATACAAAAGTAGGATTTGAACTGCAAACAACAATTCCTGGAGCGAATTCCCGGTACCTTAGAGACCACAAATGAGGCGTTAAGACTTCAGATTTCTTGAAATTCTGGTGAAATCCCATTTGGTAGTTATGACCCTAGTATAAGGCCTATGGAAAATTCTCCACCTTCTTTCAAGCGGAGGTCTACACCGTCAATCGGTGTGCATTAAGAGCCTCATTGGACTTCTGCAACCGGAAAAATCTGCTCCTCTATTCCTTTGCTGAATACAATAATATCCAGCTACTATGGGCACCAGGTCACAGGCGAATGAGGTAGCGGACGGCTTAGCTAAGATAGCGACAGCCGCGGCTTCAGTATGCCCTAAACCATTCCTTGAAATAGGTTGAAAAATGATTAGGAACAACACTGGCATAGTGCAACAGGACTTCGACAAACCAAAATCCTTTTGGGGGCACTATCTAAAAAGACAAACAAACTTCTAATTAGCCTTCCTAAAGAGAAATTTTAAATTCGAAAAATAAGGACACATTCATATATACATACCTATACACATATGTACATAACTGCCTATCGTTATTTTGTTCTCCATATCTTCTTGCACCCGGCCCGCTTTACATCCATTTCTTCGTCGTCATTCGACGGTCGCACTAAAAGCAAAGTTTATCGTGGACTGTCACCCAAAATAAATACGTAAACAAAATATTAGGACACCGATTGGCATGAAACTATAAACAACAACAACAACAACAATACAAGCGAAAGAACCGTTGTATGCCGATAGTGACCACTATGAATAGCGGCATATTTTTTTATAACTTCCGGTTACGAACAAAAGTCAAATCCCAGCAGCCACCATAGCAGCAAATGATGCATGAACCCTCAGTGAAAAGCAATGAAAAGAAAAAACATAAGCGAAAATCAAAAGATAGGGCGGATAAAGAAAGGGTGGAGAGGGCAGAGCGTTCCCCGTTTTTTTTTTTTTGTAATTCCCAGTGATACATTTTTATTTTTGTTTATACACAAATATTTATCATTTTCCCAGGGAAATAGTGCCATTAGTTAGAATGAATGACCTGACCGAGGGCATAAAAGCATAACAGACAGGTGAAAAGAATGAGCGCTAAAATTCACCGATATGCCTGCCTGGCGAATAGAAAAGCAACTTACTAAGTACATACCTACATACATATGTACACACTTGCATATGTACATATATAGTTACAAAGAAATAAATTAAGATTGTCGGCCGAGCCGGCCTGGTTCGGTAAAGTTTTTGTGTGAAGTAGTAAACTGAAAGAATTTTCCAACTCACATAGGAGCTGTCAATCGAAAAGTGTGAGGGGGGAGGGGGGGGCCGGGCCGCAAAAGTGTGCGGGAAGGTATCATAAATATATTCGGCGATGAATAAATGTGCCCACTATCGGGTGTAAGTACGTATGTATGTATACCTGTCAGCGGCGGCGCTGGCCAACCATACACCTGTTCCTTGAGTAATGCGCACAACCTTCTGTTGTTGCTGTTGTTATAGCTGTTGCCATTGCGGCTTAGATTTATGACCAGGAAGACTTTGTGCTTTCATTTAAGTTTGTAGCACGAACGGTCGGCCAATCGACCGTGTAGGACAGGTACGATATGCTTATTGGAGTGCTATTAGTTGTTGTTTATGTTTATTTATTTTTTTTTTTTGTTATGGATAATACTAAGCTATGTACTCGTATTTCATAAGTTTTAGTTTGAAATCTGTGCTGCCAATATCTTCCAGCGCATTGTTGCTTATGAAAGCGGGCCGCACGAAGCGATGGAAGAGCGAGCAGCTTATTCCTTGGTAAACTTCAATTATATTTATGTACATTATTTGATGTAGAATTGTTTTTATTTATGCATCTTTCTTCACCACCTCTACATCCTCCGATTACTCCAAGTGAACTACACAGTATCTCTGCTGCAGATTCGCCATTAGAGACTCTCGCTCTGCAGAATTCTCAACAGTTATCTCACAAGTACTTTGCTCTTTAGAGGAGCATATGTCTTCTTCTTCTCATTTGGCACTACAACCATTTGTCGGTCTGGGCTGAGACCAAAAAGCTTCTCCAGTTTCCTTTCGCCTGTGCGAATATGCACCAGTTGCTCATCCCGAGTGCAGACAGGTCCTTCTGCACTTGGTCCATTGGTGCCCCGACTCGAAGGATCTTTTTACTGGAGCGTCGTCATCCATGAGTACAACATGGCCAAGCCAGCGCAATCCATGTCTTTAAAATAAATCCTAAAGCTCATGATTCCCCGCAATGCCTTTTCATCTTGTTTGTCATCGTCCATGTTTCTGCGCCATATAAAGGGACAGGCACAATGAAATACTTGTAGAGCATCGGCGGATTGAAAAAATTGCTCGCTTGGTCTCAAACGGCGCGGAGAGGTCCTTCCCAATTCGAACGGAGCTCAAGGTTGTGCTCATAGTCACTCCACATAGGCCGAATTAGTTTTGCGGGGATCTCTATTCGTGCTTTCAAAAGCGACTTTAAAATCAATAAAAACATCATGTGTGTCGATTTGCATATCTAATATCTTTTCCTGGATTTGACGTGCTATGAAAACCTGGTCAATGGTGGATTTACCAGGTCTGAAACCACACTGATAAGGTCCAAACAGTTCGTTCGTAAAGGGCTTCAGTCTGTCACACAGTTTCGTCGACAGGACCTTGTATGCAATATAAAGAAGTCTGTTTTCGCGATAATTGGCGCAAATGGCGAAATTCTGCTTAATGGCTGGTACATGCGCCCGAGCAGCTCCGGTAATTCCTTGATCTTCAGGACGATCGTCACATGGTCTGGGCGATAAATTCGCTCAAACCCTTCAAGTCGCCAGGGACCGATGGCATCATACCTCTCTGTAGAGGTAAACTTCTTAATGAACGGATCAAAACTTGATGAAGGTTACTTCTGTCGGCAACTCTCCGCGAAACCTATATTCGGGCTTCCGGACTTGTACAGTGTCTTTCAGGTGGAAATAGCTGCCATCAAGGAAGCGGTAGACTCACTGCTAAAGGGTGTGATGGTGCACACGAAATCGGTAAAGGAATGTCTGAATGTCTCTCTATCAATCGCATCGTAGTACTTGAAATTGTATATTCTGTTAAATACGTAATAAACTGGATGAAAGAAAGCGGTGCTCCTTTTATGACATAAAAAAGGTAAGGAAGGCGTTTCTCTGCTGCAGCAAATGTTTTTATAGGACCAAGTTAGTCCCTGGCGTGGGGCAACCACTTTGACCTAATCTATACTTTGAGCTATGAAATAGTTGGTCACATTAGTCATACCACCTATTTTTGCGAGAATAATAATAACCAACAACTTCTTCCCCAGCGGTATGAAGTGATGGAGAGATGGAATCCCACTGCTCATTTATGTCCAGGCGATGAGGAGTTGCTTTTGTAAGCTGGATTGAGAGTGAATTGCAAAATTTCTCGGCTGTACGTTGCGTCCGCCAAGAACGCTCGAAGCGGATCTTCCGTCCACCCCAACATGATCAACTTGGTTTCCGACACCAAATTAGTACGCATTCTCATGGCCACTGTAGTGTATTTTGATTTGACTTAATTAATTATTTGCATTGCTTTTTTTTTGCATTGGTAAAAAATACAGGTAAAATTTTAGTTATTTTAGCGCATATCAGTGAGGGCGACACCTTTTTTTATTTTTAGGAAATTGAGCGTAACTCACTGCGGCATCTGCCGATAAAAAGCATAAAAGCGTATGAGTGTAGAGAACATTGATACTATGGAAAAAGCGCTATCTACTCGTCAGGCCAAGGAACTCAAATACATTGTGCGCCACCTACCGGTGCGAAGCAAAAAATTTGGTACTTGTTCGAACCGGTTTGGCACCAAATTGTCACGAATGGGTTGGCAACTTTTTATTTTCTCATTCCCAAGTCAAATGCTACAGGGTTGCCGTTTTCGGCTTTCCCTACCAAAATTGGTAGCTTTTTTACACGTAGATTTCTTGCTCATAAAGCAGAAAACATCTCTAATAGTTTCAACAATGACAAGGATTTTAAAATATTTTAAACGGCACTAAAAGAACGACTCAAAAGCAAACCACTTAATAAATATACAAATTAACAGAAAATTTAATTTTTATCATACACAAAAATTAAAAAGAAAACAGTCATAATACATGTCTATATATATGTATATAACAAAATGACATTTTTTTACCTATCAAACGCCATTTTCTTAATTAAAAGAAATGGTAGGATAGAAGCCATTTTGGTAGGATTTTGAACCAGTTCTTGGTAGAAAAGAAAGTTGCAGTGGTAACCCTGAAATGCTACCCTGCGGCACGGTTGCCACTTTGGTACAATTGTACCAAATATGGGCCTTTTTCTCGGTTTGGGCCTTTGGGCCTTTTTTGTTTGTTTTGGACCTTTTTGAAGTTTCAAAATTTATGAACATTCGAAAAATTTTCAGCAAAGTTTCAACTTTTTGATAATAAAGTGCAAGTTTCATCCAACTAAAAAATCGTGTTGATTTCTTTTTGAATTTTTGATTGGATGCTGCTTTTGGGGGTGTTTCTTTTTATATAAAAAGTGCAATTTGCATTTTATTTGATAAGAAATTCATTCTTGTATTGAGAAAAGTACAAAAATCCGGTACCAATTTATTAAACTAAAATTGTATGGGCTATAAAACTGCATACCCAAAAATGTTCTAAAGATTCAGATTAAAAATTGAAATTTTGATAGAAATTTGTCTTATTTTCCTAAATTTTGTTTTAAACTGTTAATATCGTTTCGGTGAAAGCATGATCGGTATCTTTATAGAAAAATAATAAGAAAAATTTGTTCGAAAAACATTACGAATATTGAAAAAAAAAATCAACACGTGGTTACTTGTTTGAGTCACTGTATATATTTTTGTTGGACAGCAAAAAATGGTACATTTTATCTTATTTTAGGCCTTTTTACTTGCATATTGTGGTACACAAAATTTTCATGAAGTGGCAACCACACCAACCAAAACGAAAGATTTACAGACGGTCGTAAACAAAAAACATTTTTGTTTATGTGCACCATGAAGGGGCAAGAAATTAAGAAATAGAGAAACCGAATACTGTACACTCGTGATTGAAAAGTTTCATGTATTTATTATTATAAAATAAAAAAAAGGGAAATTAATGAGTGCGACCGACAAAAGGCAAATGGACGATTCTAATTGGACTGCAAGTGTAAGCACAGTTGCCACGCTCGAAAAATTTAAACCTGGAAATACCCAAATTTTTTTCATCTCTTTTATTTAACAACTTTGTAGTTTCATATAAAGAGGTTTTTAATTAAAACACAGATTTTTGACAGTTGCTCATTTTTAAAGATTTGCTGCAACGTGCATCGGTGTCCAATGCTAGTGATTATGCAATTATATTGTTATAATTAAGCAGTGTTTGCATTATTCAACTTTGCGTTCAACAATTGCGTTCAACTCAACGCAGGGTTGCACGAAAAAAAAGTTGAATGGCTAAATGTTGGCTGGCGACCAACTTTGTTGAAAGCGATTAGTTGAAAGGCCATTCAACCAAAAGTTGAATGCAAAGTTGAACAATGCAAACACCTTTTTATGGCGAATATTTTGATTTTTTTTTCATATTTTGATATTTTTTGCCATTCAACTTTTTTTTCGTGCAACCCTGCGCTGAGTTGAACACAAAGTTGAACAATGCAAACACACTTTTACTTTCCAAACAGAACCAACATTGCAAAAGCTACCAAATTTTAAAAAATACAATAAAATAAAATTAACTGGCAACAGTGGCGAACATTTGACAGCAAAATGTCTTGTCGGCCAGAGTGAATTTGCTTTTGAGTGTTGAGTTCACTCCGCGTTGAGCACGGCTGAGGAACGGACGTTTTTAAATGAAGGCTGTCGCGTTCATCGACTTGGTGATAAAATTTGTGAAAAAACTTGTCTACTTTTATCTTACAATACTTTTAAAAACCTGTGCGGTGCGAAATAGCACATCAAAATTACTTTTTAAATGTGCAAAAGTGTAGAAACGTTAAATATTTAGTGCTGGACGGTGAGGAATTGCGAAGAAATCCATCCAGAAATAACTCTGAGGAAAAAAAAGTAATGGAAAAAATTTTTGGTTATATTTTTTTCTGCTGGCAGCAAAAAGAGTGAAAAGAAAATGGCGCAAAAGCAAATAGGAAAAAGACCGAATGAATGAGTGAGTGAGCGAGTGAACGTGCGAACGCCAATGAGTGGAAAAGGAAAAAACCAAAATAAAATAGAGAAAAAATCGAATTCCTTTATAGGTGTGTGTTTTGACAACCAAAAGAAAAAGAAATAGAAAAGGGGGCAAGAAAACAACAATGAATGAAAGAAAATTTTTAAATACGCTGAAGGAATAGTTCAATTGCGGCCCAGCGACTAAAAATTTTCCTTATACATACAAACATATGTGCACCAACAAATCATAAGGAGGTTGAATTGGAAATGTGCGCAGGTAGGCGAAGCAAATTGGCGACGAACATTTTCTGCATGCGAGGGACATAGATGGAAAAGTTTTTGCTGGGAGATTGAAGGCAAAGAAGGTACGTGTGTTGACACATGTGACCACGCAAATGGCTGTTGTTGGCGGCGTACGAGGCGACTTGTGCGCAGTGGCCACGGTCACAGAGGCACATAAAATGGTCCTCGTCCTGGTCAAGGAAAGGAAAACCTCTGCTTTTCGGAAAAATATGTACTTAGGCTGTAAAAAGTATGCGTATTTTTTTAAATTGGAAAAATTTCAATAGTGGTACTACCACGCCCCCTACACGTTACTGCCATAGGTGTGTGACCAACCTGATTCAAGTGTGTGTGGTATTGCTATTCGTTCTAAGCCTACTCACCAGCGCGTCGGGTCGGGTCCAACTTACAAACATACATATGTATATCTGGTAGGTATGTATGTTTTGTTATTTTGCAGACCGGGCCAACAACAAACCGCCTACCACATACCCAGCCGTCAGTCCGTCCGCTCACCAAATTTCTAGTTTTAGTCGCAAGCCCAATTGCTTCTTTGTTCGCTCGCCTGCTCACTCGCTTAGTTGGGGATATTTTACTGCCACAACCGCCTATACACAGCTGAATCGCGTACGGTTATGTATATGTGCATATATATTTGGTATTTTCCTCAATGAATGAAACATTTTCCACGGCAAGGTGAAAACCGTTCGCGGACCAGAGCGGCACTGCCCGACCCAGCCCGGTCTGCTGCCGACGAGATATGTAGCATGTGTAGGCGTTATAGGTGTGTGGGTTATAATGGAGTGAGCTGCAGCCAAACATTCGTTTGCTTCGAGAGCTTATTGGACGTCTGGCTTGGCCGAATAGTGCGTTGTTTCGTTATATCGCTCAGATTACTATTGCAGTGAATCACAAAAATAAATATACATACATTAATTCAGAGGGTCAGATGGATATTTGCTAAAATATATACATATACTTGCGCCAGCATTATGCATATGTGTGTATGTAACCGATTTTCAGCTAAAATGTTGTAAATTTCAGTATAAATTTGGTGCGAAACTATGAAAATTGTGAATAAGCAGTAACAAAAATAAACAAAGTACGTACCTACTATAATTTTATAATTGAGGAAATAATGGATCTGTGTAAATTGAGAAATCATTAAAATAATGTGCGATAAAAATGTATAAACTAAGGAAATAAATACAATATTAGTGGATAAGGTTTAACAATTTAATGAGTTCATAACAATGTACACAGAAAGTGACGCAAAAAATTGTAAATAGTATTCAACGTACATACATACACACATATAATAGGAGAAAATCGTGACATTATAAGTTAGTGATTAATACAGTGACAAAATTAAAAAACTTTTTTTGCTCCATCCAAGTTGACTAACGATGCTTCAGTAAAACTGTGTTGGTCCTCGTAAAGGATAAATTTTGCTGCTACTTCATTGACGTAAGTTTAAAAATTTTTTTACTGCAAAAAATTTCTTACCACACCATCTTAATACACAGGGATTGTCTGCTTACACGCGCCATGGTAACTTTTAGCGTGTATTTGCGGTTAAAGGTACCGTAGCGCGTGTGTGTACACACTGCCTAATACATAATACCGACAGCAGAATTTGCTATAAATATTTGAATTATTGTTACATTATACATAGGTAATACATTTGTTTTATGTGTGAATGGGTGAGCTCTTTTAGAAACAGTAAGAGAACCATATTTACATACATATATTGACGATTTTATTTGGGAAACCGTAATTTGCCCTACCCTTTACATACTATATGTATACTATTGGCCAAAACTAAAACACCCCCTTAGTACGTTTTTTGCTATTGTTGTTTTTATCAAAACAATGAAAACAGAAATCAAAATTTTTTGCATGTTAGTTTTGCTTATTTATTCACATTTAATAAAACAACATACCTGTAATAAATTTTTTTTTTTATTTTTCAAAAGTTTAACATAAAATCGTTCACAGTAGTTAAAATTTCAAAGGACAAAACTAAATCAACCCCTATATTGGTGTTAACAAACATGTTTCCAGCAAATATTTTGTAAAAAATCCGTTATTTTTGATTACTGCAGCGCATCTTTTAGGCATTGAAGATATTAAGTTATCGATAACATCTTGCAATATGCCCTCCCATGCTATTTTTAAAGCTTTAAAAACATCGTCCTTGGTCCTACAGTTTTCCCTGTTTATTTTCGTATTAACGATCTCCCATAAGTTCTCAATGGAATTGAGATCAGGGGATACCTATACAGTGGCGTTCAAATTAAGATCATCAAAATTGAAAACTTTATAGGTGCAGAACTTGGAAAAAATTAAAAAAATTTCATTAAAATCTGATTTTTTAGAATTTTTTTGCGTATGCAGTGTTACAATTTTACAACTTTTGTTTAATAAAGTGCAAGTAAAATGTAATTTATAAAAACGGGCGTTAATTTTTGTAAATTTCCTTTGTTGTTGTTGTTGTAGCGGCACTACTAAGCCCCGCTTTTTTCGGGTCTACGTTCAATCATTTTCGTCAAGCTCAACTAACGGGAGGCCCAGGAAACGAGCTGTTTCAATGGGTTCTCTTGTGCATTTTCTTAAATAAGAAATTTATGCTTGTATACAAAAAAGTGCAAAAAGCCGTCACCAAAAAAGAAAAAAAAAATTCTCAAAAGTCAACGCGATTTTGCACTCTAAAAAATCTTATTAAAAAGCTCAAAATTTTTATGAAAATTTGTTAATAGTTTCATTTATATGGTTTAGGTTAAAGCATGAACTACATTTTTATAAAAAAAAAAATTTTACTTTAAAAACCTTGCAAATATTTAACAAAAATCACCATGTACTCACAACTGCTCCTCATTGTGTATGAAAAATTTATAAAACTACATTTATTTTGTTCTAAAATATTCAAAACAATTTACTGTAATTACAGGAAATTATTGTAGACTCTTTAAAAATATTTTCCCAAAAAAGCTTTCTTAAACCACTTTATTTAAAAATGCATATTGCGAACATTTCATTTGCCTCATGAGTTTTTAAAACTGGTTGCAAGCCTTTTCAAAAATATTTTCCAAATCCAAATTTCTTAAGCCTCATTAACTTGATACCCAAAGGGTTATATTTCGAATTTTCAAAGAGCAGGGAACTTTATATTTTTTATGTTCTAAACCATCCGGAGTTTATAGCGAATAAAACAAAAAGGCATTATTCAATTCGGCCAAGTCGTTTTCGAGATTCAGCCACGTACTCCAAACAACTTAACATTTTTATTAACAGAAGGACTACATATGTAGATATTCCCTGCAAACCAAAGTTCCGGAAATCTTAACGAAATTTTAAAGAAACTCGGAAATGTGTTTCGAATTCTGTAATGATTTCTTTACGAATTTTCAAAGAAAATCGTATGAAGGGGTTGACACGAACTCGTAAAGAAATATCTGTAGGATTTTTTAACTAAAATTCTAAAAGATTTCTATAGGAATATTTTGTTAAATTTCTGAATGAAAATCCGAAAGGATTTCTTTAAATATATATTGTTCAATTTCTAAAGGAAAATTCTAAAAAATCTCTCTAAGAATATTTTTTCAGCATTCTGAAGAAAAGTTAGAATAGATTTCTTAAAGAACATTTTGCCAACCTTCTGAAAGAAATTAAACACGGAAATTTTTGGAAATTAATCGCTAAAGTTTATTCGGTTTATATACTATATGAAATGTATGAGAGGGGGATTTCAATTACTATCCGGCTGTTTGCGAGGGTAGCGACCAAATAATTACAAAATGCTCGTTTGCCTATGAGGCAGCTTAATGTTAGCTACAAAAGAATTCACAATAGTTTTCAAGGTTTAAGGTAAGTAGATGTACAATAACGTGATAAATATAAATTTTAAGCGTTCAAAAGGTAAGTATTCAAAATATTAGTAAAAGCTAACTATTTCATGGTATAAAGAAGGTAAATACAACATGTTTAAGGTTGATATTTGATTTGAATGTAAAAATTAGAAAAAAGTTAAATTTAATAAATTTATAATACTACTAAGTTTGGACTCATGTCCTCGACAATTGCGTGAAACGTTTAGGTCTGCGGGTTAACTGCATGCTGTCGCTTCTTAACGCAGTCCTTTGCAGAGTTGAAAAATCTTTTAATGATAGCTTCAGCGTTGTCCAGTTTAGCATTCCCAACTGCAGACACACAGGAATCTGTGAACAAAGTAATCTTATTAAGCTACATACATATTACGCTGTAGGGACGCTAAAATTACGCAAAAACAGGCCGAGACACGTAAACTTAATTTTTAACCGACTTCAAAAAAAAATTTAACTTACCTTTTTGGCTTATTCTTATTTTTTTTTTTTTAATTTCGGTTCTTATAAATAAACGCGTTTATAGCACAAAATCACAAAAAGATATATATTTTATTTTTTTGGTGCGTCAGAATTTTTTTATATTTTCAATGTCGATTGTGACATTATTATAATTACATTATTGATTTTCTTTCGAAATTTCCTAAAAGAATCGAAGTGTGCGCAGTACATTTCATCTTAGAAAATTCGGCAAAAAATCGGAGGAGATCTTTACGAATTCTTTAAAATTTCTCTACAATTCAGAATACTCTGAAAAAATGGTTTGCAGGGTTGTTATTGTTCCGATATCTTCTGTACATATGTATTTGTTTTTGATCATTTTGATATGTGCTTATTTAAATTGTTAAATGATATCCCTCGAATACAATTTGAAAATGCCAATGTGTCTTTCAATTTACATATATCGAATNTCTCTTGCACAGGCATTATTTCAAACTAATTTTTAAGTGCATGTAGGACAAATGCTTCAATATTTAAAAAAAAAAAATAACGCTGCCGCATTTTCAATTTACGGAAAAAATTCATAAAGGTATAAATTCGCCAAACAAAATGTTTGCTGGTTCGCCATTAATGTATTGTGCCGCAAAACAAAAGCAACAATCCATTCGTTTGGCAATCATTTGCAATGTTCGTGCATTGTTGGGGTTGGGGCATTCGCTCGTTTGTTCTTTGATTCGTCGGCTCGTTTATTTCATTCATTTCAATGCTCCACCACTTTGCTTTTTTATTTTAACACGCCAATTGCCTGGTTAACAGGCAAGATTATAATATATATTATAATGTAAGTATGTATATGTATGTAAGCAAATATGGAGTCTTGACTGAAGTTTTGTTATTAGTTTTATTTCTCATTTTTATTTCGTTCTTTGCTGACATGCTACCCACCAGTGTTGCCGTTGTGCGACTAAAGGGACGGTACCCTTTTTAGGCGCCAATATCCTTTGACCCGACTTCTTTTTAATTTTAATTTTTTAACCCTTTTCTAAAGTTATGTGACTTTTGCCCCTTTTCATAGATTTTGTTATGGGAAATGTTAACAGTACGATGCTATTAAAAAATATTTCCTCCTGTAAGTACGAAAAAATGAACCGCTTAAACATTTTAAGGAAAATGCAACTCTTCTCGCAGAAACTCGTTTTCTATGTTTTGTTTAAAGCTTTTCCGCTATTTTTTTGCATAAATTTATCAGCGGAACGTTCTAGCAGACTTTATAAGACATGCGAATTTGATTTTGACTTGGGATCTCAAATTTATTTTTTTACTACTTAGTAAAGAAAAGCAAAAATAAATGGTGACCCTTTTTTCGTCAATTGCCCCCGTATTGCGATTTTCTGAAAATACTCAACGGCAACACTGCTCCCCAGCGGAACAATCACACACACTCGTATTCACTTTTATACTTAATCGGCTTCATATCGTGCAGTGCTTCTTCTCCTTGTTTCACTACTTGTTACTGTTGGTTAGTTTGCTGCTCCCCAACCCAGCGATTGCACACATATTCCATATATTTTCATGATCAGAAACACATCTGAGCGAGCATCCCTTCAGGAAATGCGAGCATTTTGCCATGCATGACGAAAACGTTCTGCAGAACGAAGTAAAAATTCCTCTTTGTTGGACAATCCATTTCATTTTAACAAACCATGCAATGGGAGGAAGCTAGTCACACAATGAATGGGTAATCCTTTCTTAATCCTATTTTTGAAATGAATATCGAACATTTAAGATTTGTTTGGTGAACAGTGAATTTTTATTATTTCTTTCGGAGTCTCCATGAGGAGCGATAAGGAATGCTTCGATTTTATTTCCAAACTGCAGGATATTTCGAAAAGGCTGTCAGATTGAGAAATTTCAGATAACAGTTGCAGGAGCAGTCATGAGAGAATTGCGGATTGCTAATGCAGCACGAGCAAGTTGAAATATATTTGCGGAATCGATTTACGCTCTCTCAATTGCAGCCACATCTTGCCATGGGCGTAGCCAGGTAGGGACAGGAGGTGCTCGAACTTGCAAGTTTTACCTATGTATATATATATATAAAAATAGTACGCTGAAATGCTAGCTTAATACTGTCGAGCCCAGTTTCTATTTAAATATCCTTATACAAATTTTACTTTGAATATACTTTTTTCTGCAGTCCACAAATCCTTTTTGAATTCAGGACAAATAAAATGATAATATTATTAACTATTTATGTCTGACGGAACTCGAATGTGGGACCACATACTGCGGAATATGTAATGTTACATAGTAAAGTAAAGAAATAAACAAGCAAAAATATATTGTTTTTCTTTTTGATATTTTCAGATCTATTCTGTGCCCGTAGCAAAAATTTTTTAACCGGTAAATAAAGTTCCTACTAATTTTAAAACCCTTTTCGCATTCTGTGCACTTTTGTAAATTTTGTTACTATCTCATAAGCTGGTAATACGGATTTACCACGGCACCCCAATAACCTAGTTCGCTCTCTCATTCGTAATTCGCACTCCAATCACCCTTGGAATTACGTAATTCGCCATACAAAATTTTGAGAGCGAAATACCTCATTTGTTGGTAATTCATATCCAATTACCGAGCGAATCACGAACAAATCGGTGCCGTCTTTAATTTTTATCAGAAATTTATCGAAACTAGCTCAAAAATCTAAACTTGCATTTTTTTTTAGAACGAAAAGTAAACATTATAAGTGTGTATATCCCTAATTTAATACGGAAACTTATAATTTTTTAGGAAGAACCTACATTTTACATCAATTTTGCAGTGTAGAAAACAAAAACAAAACACAGATACAGAGAACTGTCAAATTGAATTAAGAATGTGCCCGTGGGAATGGGATAATTCGCTATCGTAATTGGGGGAGCGAACAAAGTTATTCAGGATGTCGTGGGAAAATGGTATAACAAAATATAGCCCCGTGAAATATGCAATGCCAGAGTTTACACAAATCTTCATAGCTGCATTGCTGAATATCTGAACTATATTACCCACATACCTAGAATTGCGGTAACACAATGTTCCGGTTACAAGACCATCGGTATAGTGCAGAATAGACGTGTTATGTATAAAAGTAATTAGCTATAGGTTATTTGAGTTATAATGCAGAGATAATAACCCTTGACGCGGTCGTCGCCGTAGAAGCTTTCCTCAAAGAAAATGTACATATAAAGCTTAGTATCCAGCTTAAGAAAAGCAAAAACTCCATATAAAATGACGTACAAGAAATGGCTAAGAAATTTTCTTGAGTCAAATTTCCTTAAGGCAGTACGCAGTTCTTCAGAAATTTACTACGCTTTCTACTACGGTTTTCTAAAGTTTTTTGTGAAAAAAGAGCACAAGGCAACCCAGGCTTGCAACAGAAATATATGCCCGTTCCATTATTTCTTGAGGAAAGAGCGAGGCAACAGGCTGTGAGGTATCAAAAATGTCAAAATTCCTTGGACACACACGCGAAATAATGGCAATTTTTTCTTAACCGTTTTCTCGAGAGCTGCATACAGGGCTTTAATATTTTTGTTGCAGCGGCTTACTTAGCCCTGACTAGATTGGCTTGTCCATCAAACGTTGTTGTTGTTGTAATACCGGCCGCTACAACAACATCAAACGTTGTCGCCAGGCTCAGCTGACTGGACAACATATACAGATAATAGTGACCTTTAGTACTGCCCTAATCAACTTCAAGTTAACTTATAGTTAGACGCATTTCCTGCAGCGCATGTAGTACATACATACATACGTAAGTACATATAGTACGTATACAAACGTATGTATGTATATAGTTATTCTGCCCAACTTGTTCATGTTCCAACTGGGCACTTACTATTCATCTCCAACACAATCCAAATCAGCAGCAGACATCATCACAGCCATAGCTCCCATATATACATATGTATGTATGTAGTATGTAGCAATGGTCATTGAAAACGAGTACCAGTATGCAAGCATTCGAGTTATCGCTGCCGTTGTCTGCTGCCGATAGGGCAGCTTTGTTCTTTGTTTTTGCTGGGGTGTGCTCTCCAAATTCGTATGTGTGTTCGCGCATTTGAGTTTATATGTATGAATGCATGTTGCTTGTACTATTTGATGTTGTTTTATACATACATACGTTCGCTAATGTTTTTGTTTATTCTTGCATTTTGTTGTTTTTCCCCTCTTTTATTACATATGTGCATACATATGTATGTATTTATGTGCCTCTTTTATTTTGTATTTTTCTTTTGATGTTTGCTCGTTGATGGCAGACAGAATTGGTTCGACAGGTAGGGAGGGACAAAGCGTTACTAGTAAATACAAGACCATACTCTATACTTTTCGTCCGATACTAAATACTTAATTTTGGTATCGATACTTTCGAACCGAGTACTGAGTAGGTTATCGGAAGAAAGTAGGTACTTGTATCGAAACTCGATTCCAGTGCCAGTTTTTTCCCCGAACTTTTATTTTCTAATCTAATTATTATTGTGAATATCTAAAAATGTTTAACAGTTTAGTTGCCAATGAAAAGAAAGTCCTACAAAGAAAGACCTCTATTATCAACTCATTAATTAAAAACGCAACGCCTCCAAAAGGATTAACTAACGTAATTGTTTTATTTCTTCCCGTTTACATATATTCAATTAAAGGCAAATTTACCAGGTCAAAAAGAGGCACAGAAAATCGATAAGCTCACAAAAAATTCTAAATCTTTTAATTTGCAATGGAACCTTCTGCAAAATTCTTGAAGCAAATGTTTTGGAAAGTTTTTCCCCCCCCTGTAAATTTTCTACAAATGGACTTAGAAACTTTTCACCCTAACTATTATCAACATGATTACTTTTTTTCAGTAATATACCATTGTTTCTCTGCAAATCTGCTGTTGAACGGTGTTATAATACAGCTAGATGACTTTTATTAATTAATTAATTTGTATGAAATAAATTATAAAATAATTATTTTTGATCTCAATCGCTTTCTCTTTGTACAAAAGAAATATTAAATATTATAAAATACGTACATAAGAAAGAAGGAAATTCTGTTGGCAAGATTCTGGGGACTTTATAAAAAACAACTTATTGGACTTTGCACTTTTTTCTCAAGTATTCAAGATTAAGTACAATTCGTCTAAAACCAAAAATGTTAAGTTATTTTGAAAACAATTCATAGATATGTGTTAGCGTTTTTTTTTATATTTACAAACAATTCTTATACATATATGTAGGTACAAATATCGATATAAGTAGGTATCGATACTTTTAGCCCGATACTAACAAGATATCGAAACTTGCTTTCGATGCTACTTCCAAGTACAGGTATCGATACTTCCATGGTATCGTTTTATCCCTATAGACAAGGAGTTGCTCTGCTACAGCCAACCCTCTGCCTGCGTGCCGCTGCTCCAGCCGGCTAAGTTGTTTTAACTTTTTTCCAGCTCGTTTTTATGTAGCGTACAATGTCTGGACACGGCCTAAATGTACTACCATTTTTGATAAATTTTTTTCAGTTTGGTACTAGGGTACATAACTTTCAAAATTGGTACATTTTTTGAATCTGGTAAAGTAAGATATATATTACTTACATCACATACCAATCAAAGGTCAAGCATTTGTGTGAAGGTCAACGTACATACATATCAATCAGGGAAATCTGATATTACATAAGCACATTTTTCAACTCAGGTAAGTAATTACTGAAAGGGCATCGCTGTATAAGCATATAGCCCTTTACGGATTCTTTGACATTCAAGCAAAATCCAAAACCATAACAAGAAGATATTCCTAATGTAGGCGAAGTATTCAGGGGTTTAGTGAAAGTCACACCTCATAGCTGTTAACAGCTAGACTGTCAGTGGCTTCATGGTAAAACATGGGGAATATCTCCCGAACTGACGTTTTGGCCATACAGTGACAAAAATGATTATTACGTATTAAGCCCAGTCTTGGAGGCCAAAAGTCAAGCACCGATTTGTCTGTGTAGTCATTATAGGAGCCAAGCGCAGCTGCCCAACGAAAGCACTGGAACCATCGCATACTATACTAATTAACAATGAGGCTTCCTCGAACGCTCTTTGTGTCTCAGCAACTTAGTGTGCATAGGAAGTCGGGAGCTTCAAGGGCTCATGATGGTTTCAAAACCGATCTGTGAGGATCCCGTCATCAAACTCACAGACAAAATTCCACAAAAATTATACTTCCAGAAGCCCTATACTCTACTCAACTAGTAGAGAGAATTTAACTCAATAAAGGTATGTTCGTTGTTGGTGTTTCCAACTTGGTTGGAGTAAGACAACCGATTTGGCTCCAAACGAAATTTGACAAGGGATGACGGAAGATCGTTCCACACTATACATATGTATGCTCCCGCATTATAAAAAAGTTCACAAAACGCTCGGAAAATTCTTTTAATAACTATATGAGCAATGTGTATTTATAAAATATTTGAATAATTAAATCTATAGCTTAAACCTACATATTTTGGTACATTTTTGGCATTTTGGTATCTATACGTTTTGGTACACAAAAAAAATGGAGTAAGTTGCAACCGTGTGTTTGGGGGAATTTAGTGTTCTTGTTGCTTTATACTCGTTCCCCTTTGTTGGCCATTCGTCGGTTCTTTGATATGTATATGTATTTGTTTTCTACTCACTACTTTGAGTGCGCAAGCACTTTTTTGTTATGTATTGGTAATCTTTATGTGGCGTTTCTTTGCAGCGAGCTCCATCCTTGTTGCCCGAACAACTAACTAAGCGATTTCAGCTTTATTTCATTCCTTCATTTGTTAAACAAAGCGAGCAAATAAAATTTGTACATAAGTAATAAAATACTGTGCTAATGACTATGGCATTAGAGTTTTAGTAAGCCGGCATAAAGGGATTTCTCATTCCATGGGATTCTGAGTAAAGGAGAATAATAAGAAAGTGGTAAAAAAAAAAATTTCAAGTTAATGTGTCAGGTTTACTAAGAACTGGTTTAGAAACTCGTAAAGTTTTCTGTCGGTTCTACGTAACCGGAGCGACCCAGATGTACAGTCATGTGAAAATTAATACGGACACAACATCGGCTATCTTTCCGTTGTTTAAATCTTAAAATTCCAAATTTCAAACTTTGTAGAAATATTACAAATTCTAGCTTAAGAAATTACAAGTTTTATGTACCTAAGAGTTCGCGTTGATTTTTGATAATTTTTTGCGGATAGTGTTATTATTTTCTTCCATACAAAAAAATTGTCGAGCCTGCTTTCTATGGAAGAAAATGTGAATTCTTAACCCCTTGAAACTTTCTAGAATTAAATCGCCTAAAAACTACATACCTAGAATTTGTCAGAAAATTTTATAAAAAATTTTGTTGGTGTAAAATTTGTTGAATTTTTCTAATTTTTCCAGTTTGAAATTTGGACTTATAAGGCTTTTGTTAGATAATAAGCTGCTTTTTAATAAAAATAAATAAAGATTAAACAAACAAAAAATAATAACCAAAACTAGTCAAAAACTGTCATGTCCCTATTAATTTTCACATGACTATTTATTTGACATTACAACAAAAGCAACAACCATTTGGACGGAGGAGATTCAGCTACACTTAGAAATACGGGCGATGCAATTCCGACCGAAAATGTCCCGAAATTTTTAGAGGTTACCCTTGACAGATCCAAGTACAGAACCGCAGAATAGTTCTTAGTTAGGCGAATACAAACGTCACCTTGAGCAAGTAGTTGCTGTCCGAATGCTACCGTAGCAGAGTGGTACAAAACTGGAATGTGCTCTTTAAAATAGTCCAGAGCCTTCAATTTTCAACCTATTTGATAATTTTATTTTTTTTTTAATTAAAGCTAATAAAATTCGCAAGTGCCATGTTGAGCCGGAATTTGGAGTTTTTATTTGTTTATATAAAAAAATTTGTGAAATATGGTACATACAAAACACATACAAATATATGTAATTTGTAAACTTTGTGTTGTTGCATATACATGTTGTGAAAAATTATCTGTGCCAATACTTGTTGCCGTGAGTGTATGCACTCCTTCGAGCGAAACAATGGCAACGAGTTATAGATCGGCTGTACTAAGGTTTAAGACTTTAAAACTTTCCAATTTTCAGATATAATTTCATACAAATTTTAAATTTAGCCACACAAAATGTATGGCTAAATATATTTTTTATCCAGTGCAGCAATAAAATCACATACGTACCCTGCAGAAAATCTGACTACCTCAGAGCAAGCGTAGAGAACTAGGACCTCTTGCCGACAGTACTAGTTCTACCTCAATTAAATTCGAAAACTCACAACTGCCTCCACCGCGATTTGAACTTGCGACCAACGATGCTTGAGTCGGAGGTCTTCTCGCTGAGCTACTTTCCTATTGTACGAGTAGTGATCATTTGCATACTTACACCGCAAGTTTCAACTGTCCCGTTCTGCATACTTTTGCACTAGTTCAGAGATAGTTCTGATATAACTATGTAGCTCGGAACTAGCGCTTTGTGAGACTGTCTTCAAATTTTACTGCAGGGTACGTACATACATATGTATGTATGTATATTAGACTGCATCACCAAAAAAATTGCTGTTTTTCCGCCGGGACTACAAAATTTATTATATTTTAAGACTTTCACCAAATTATTTCGGAAAAAATAAAAGCGTTGTAATATTAAGATTTCAGCGAGCTGGACCGATTTGAAAATACCTCCAAAAATGGAGTTTTTTTATGAATAAAAATAGTTTCTTAAAGAACTTTTTGAAAAAAGCCCCCTCAGATGACAAAACAGATTAGGCTTAAAAAATCTGCATGAAAATATTTAAAAATCTTTTCAACGGAATCGTAATAATGAGATTTTTGATGCTGTTATTTTTTTTACTTTTTTCAAAGATTGATTTACGAAAAACTTAAGTAACTGGGCCAAAACTATTCTGATTTAGACTAATGGGATCTCGGTAGAAAGGTATTTTCCCACTATTTTTATTTATGTGAAAAAAAGTCATTCTTGTCCCATTTTTTTTCATACCAACACATCTTAATTCAACTTTGAATGATGTTCGTTCATCCTACCTTTCTCCTTCATCCATTGAATGAGCTTACAAGCAAAGAAATAAAAAGGGTGCAAAAATAACGATTCCGTTAAAAAATTTTTTTTTAATATTTTTATGTAAATTTTTAAAGCTTAAACCGTTTTGTCATTTGAGAGTATTTTTTTTCTAAAACATCTTTAAGAAACTATTTTTATTCATAAAAAAAACCCCATTTTTTGCAGGTATTTTCAAATCGGTCCAACTCGCTTAAATCGTAATATTTTTTCGAAATATTTTGGTGGACGTCTTAAAATATAATAGATTTTATAATTCCAATGGAAAATTGTACCGATTTTTTTTTTTTTTTTGAATGGGGAGTGATGCAGTCTAATGTATATGTATGATAAACCCATCGTTGGGCGGAATGGCCAGCATAACCATTACTTTAAAGCGGAAACTTCCATAATTAAGTTTATAATACATAGCGAACTTAAATGCAATGCGAAGTGAGAATAAGAACAAATGACAAAATACCATAAAATTAATAAAATAAATACAAAAAAAAAAAATTAAAAAAGGCAATAATATCTAACAGACTGCGCGGACATGGCCATTAATCTAAGTCAATTGAAGCCAATCTGAGTGTGGCGACATGAGCGCTTTTTATGGTTGGTGCTGGTTAATGTTGTTGTTGTTGCTCTTTCTATTGTTGCGGTTGCATATTTATGGGGACTAATGACAAATAGACAGGCAGACGGACAGACGGACAAGCCAGCTAGCGACCGAATGTCCAACTTTGGATGGAAATTAATTAAATGCATTTGATATCTGCTATGGACGCTGGCGTATGTACATATGTATTTTTTGTACATATATATTATTACATTACACGGGTATAGAATTAATTTATTTGCCCATGTGAACGGCGGTGTGTGCGTGGGTCATTTGAACAAAGAAATCCACAGCCGTGACGTTTTAGTAATTTAGTTTTTACTCATATTTAATTTTTTATTTTTTTTTTTAAATTCTAATTTTGTATTAAACTATCAACAAACGTACTTACAAATTTACAATAAAATAATACTACAAAAGCTGTCATTACTTCTACTACAACAACAACAACAGCAACAACCATAACAATCATAATACATAGACATTTTCAGCGTAGGAGTCAAAGAAGTAAGGCCAGGCGCGGCCAGCTAGTCATTGTCTACAATTTCGCAGTTCGAGCATTACAACTTAAGGTGAAATTAGTCTAGAACGCAGAACTTATACTTAAACGCTGTCTGTGTACGCAGAATTTCGGTCGATTACTGGAGCCTTACTACAGTGTTGCCACTCATTAATGTCTTTTCATAAACTTACCTTTTCAACTACAATTTTTCGTGCTATAATAGACGCTAGCTAAATATAAACTACTTATTTTTCAACAAAGACAAACCGATGGTAAATTTCAAATATTTTAAAAGTATTTTAAATAGGAACTTATAATTTTTTTATACCATCTGCAAAACTGACTAAGTGGCAACCATCTATAAAAGGAAGAAATCAGCCGACACGGAAAAATGTAAATTCCGCAGATTTCTGCGCTACGGGCTACAACTACAGAAAAGTTCAGCGGGGTGTTGAGTTTTCATTTACATGGCGCTTTGGTAAGACAGATCGTGTCAGCTGACTCGGATTTACGTACCGATAGGTTTACGTTCTTAACTAATTTCACCTTTACGCCTGGTATGGCATGGCATGGCATGGCAGGGTGTGGTGTGGTGTGGTGAGATGCGGAGAGGGAGCAGGTGAGCAATGATTGTCGCTATATCGACTGCAGCTCTGTGCTGTAGCTGCTTGTGATTGGCACCGTTGCCGTTGTGACACTGGGGAGATGGCGCAGGCGGTTGGCTGTAGGTTTTAACGCAGAGCCAGTGATGATTTAGGCAAGCGTCGCTGTGGAGGTGTTAGTGGCGGCGGCAGCGCACAGTGAAAACTAACTGACTAAGAATTACGAAAAAAATAGTGCGTGAAGTTAGTGCCTCTCCGAATGCCTTGTGGCAAAGAGAAGTAAGAGTGGAACCGCGAAAGTAACAAATCCCGAAATGTTCCAAAACAAAAAAAAAAAATTCTTTGAGAAATCCGGAAAATATTCTGCGAAGAAACCAAAAAATCGGAAATCAATTAATTTATATATTCAAAAAAGTAGAAGTGACAACCAAAATTTAGCTCTCTTTGTAGCTATAATAATATTAAAAAAAAAAAAACATAAAAAATTCAAATAAAAAATATGCTTCAATGCGATTTGAAATACATATTTTGTTCTATGTTTGACATTTTAGTCGAAGTCCAAATGAGAGAACTGTCAAAATCACTGCTACCTTGTTGAATGTTCCTTTGAATCATCTACTACGACATATTTTATAATATTCCTTTTATTTAAAGCCCTTATTTTTTGATCAAAAACTAATTTAACATCGATGAAGATTTATCAAAAAAAAACTAAAAATTACAATTGAACATCATAAAAGTTGTCAAATTAAAAAAAGCAAATAAGTGTATTTTATACTGGTAAAAAATCAAATACATAACCAAGATTTTTTAACAAACAAAATATTTTACGATTTATCAAAACTTGCACACTGTACTGCGAAATTGACCATCAAATGGGTACTACGTAAACTGGTTTATATTGCATTCATACATATGATTGTATGTATGTAAATAAGAGTGTACATAACTATGTATGTGCGCGCCACGAATCGGCGTCAAATATTTATATGTATAAGTATATGAGCAGAATAATTAATAAAGTTGTATGAATAAAATTCTAAAAGCAATAACAGCAAAAGTGTAATATAATAAATATATTTCAAATGCATGTACATACATACATACAGTGAGTGTCAGTCAAAATGGTAAAGTAGTTTTTTTTCCATATTTTGAAAATATTTTCTATTATTTAAATTTTAATAATTTATATTAAAAATATAGTTAAATTTTTAGTGCAATAAGGTGTAAGTTAGAAGCCGTAACAAAGTACCGTTCGTTTTTGGAAATTTTGTACAAAATCTATTTTTATATGGAAGAAAATACGCAACACCCTCCACAAAAAAAAAAAAATCTCAAAAATCGACGGTATTTTGACTTTAAACTTGCACTTTATTTTACTAAAATTGAATCAGCTATAAAACTGCATACCAAAAAAATTTAAATATATCTGTATAAAAAGTGAAATTTTGATGAAAATTTGAAGATTTTTTTAATTGTAAGGTACAAGGTTAGAGAGTTTTATGGATCTTGTTGTGGTATGAACTATATTTTTAATCAAAATTAATCAAATTTACAAAAAACGAAATGCATTTTTTTTTTTCAAAATATGGAAAAAATTTACTGTATCCCTTAAAAAATAAAATGAACGATTTTTTCAGTCTCACCCCCTCAATCGGTAATATCACGGTCACAGATATCGCATATAAATTTTTGTCCCGATTGGAGTCGGTAAGGGCCACAGAGAGCAATTTGAGTCGGTTAAGACGTGTCGCACAGTGGTCAAATTTCCGATTACCCTAAAAAGACGTCTTAACCGACTCCAATCGGGACCAAAATATATATGTAATATACTCCACTTCAGCAGTATCGATTTTGGGTATTAAATGAACAAAGATATTTTTAATTTTTTGAGTCCCCATAGGTATCTGGCCCGTGACCCCTTTGCGACAGGCCTTAACCGACTCCAATCGGGACCAAAATTTACATGCGGATATCTGTGACCGTGGTATTACCGATTGAGGGGCGGAGACTGAAAAAAAAATCGTTCATTTAATTTTTTCAGAACCATCCTAATGTTAATGTAAAAAAAAAATCAACAACACTTGCTGCTGTTACTTGAGAAATACGAGAAGCACTTTACACCAGCAACAACAATATGCGGCAACGATAACAATGAATTGACACCGAAAGGCAGCAGTGGCGGCGATACTCAGAAAACAACAATGAGTAAAAATTACAATTTAATAGCAACAAAAAAGCAATGGTAGCAACAGCAGAGGCAGCAGTAACAGCGGGCACTATCAGCAGCGCCGCGTACGATAATCGTAGTAATCAGAAAAAGGAAATGCAACAAATTAGCATGCAAAAAAGGCAAGGCGTAGCTCCGCGAAGAGCAACAACCACAACAAACACAACGCATACAAAATGAATGTATGTACATAGGTAGTTGATATGACAATAGTAATAACAATAGTAAAAAACGTGTATAAAATTTTTAGAAGCCTTCAAATGGAACGTAAACGCCAAGCGAAGCGATTGTTTGCATGTTAATTTACAACAATAGCAAAAAAAACGACAGCGGATAAAAAATACCTACATACATAGTATTGTATGTAGTAAGGAACAAAGATTCCCAAATAAAAGCGTGCATATGAGCGCTTTACTATATACATAACAATAGAAGCAACAATAAAAATAAAAACCAAATAAAAAAATTATAAATAAAAAACTTATTAAACATTTACCTAAGTGTGTGGAAAAAGGCAAAACATGATTAGCATTAGTAAAAAATGCAACGCTGCGTGGGCCGCCTGTTCCACCACTGACATCCATTGCGTGGGGGCACAGCTACACAGACAGTGTTGCAATTGGCGATCTCTAACTAAAAATACAAAAAAAAATACATTTTTCAATATTTATTAAAGCAAATAGTAAACTCGCATGGCTACCCGATTTAGTGTTGCGAAACGTGATGTGTAACTAAAACCGGTGGGAAATAAAATGTCATTGTTGTTTAATTTCTAGACTATAACTCATTAAATAAATAAATAAATGCATAGCGCGCTGCAGCTAAGCATTTGCTATTGTTGCATCTCTGTATGACATTAACAAAAACAAAAAAAAACAGCACTCGTTTCACTTCACTTGGATGCGTCTCATAGATAGCTGCGTAGGCGTAGTAGCAACAAGCGCCACCAAAAACGAGCACACAACGACTCGACAATCACAAAGAACCAGCCAGCCGATAATAAGTTTATGAAAGCGCATTGGAAAAAATGTTTTGCATTTCTTATTTAGTAACAACAACAAAGCTGCGGACGCACACCTTAAAAAGTGCATTGCCCAGTACTGTGCTGTGCTGCCTACAAGAGCACGAACTCAAACCAAAGAAACCGCTTAAATCCGCCTACGTGGTGTCAGCAACTAACTCTTAACTAGTTCACACTGACTACATACATATATGGTATGTCAAGCCCATCGGTTGTTTTCACTCATGTCACTTTAACCACAATAGATAACGGTATTGGCCCGTCAAGTGGCAGAGGTGGTGCGACAAAAGAGTAGGGAGTAGTTATGCCACACACTTTTAAAAAACTCTAACATAAATAACTATTTATTTTATTACTCGTATCGAAGAAGTTTTGGCAAACGTGTATTCTGAACGAAGTAAGTATGGAGTAAACGTCAGCGGTTAACGGGATGCACATTTAGTCTAATGGATGGTCTGCACTGTTACATGAGAATTATGGCGCCCTCAACACTTCTCGGAAGACCTTGTCTAGCCCTAAAATACTTACCCCACGTCCCCATTTTCTACCACATGTATCTTAATATCTGTCAAATTTCTGTTTTAACTTTGTCCCGTTTTCTCTTGTGGGCTACTTGCTGTCTTAACATATCACTTTCAGTAATGGCATCAAGCCAATCAGATCGATCTGTAGCCAATGTAGATGGCGCGGTAAAATGAAACCCGAGTTGTCAAACTACGAAATGACAGCTGATGTTAAGACAGCGATGGTAAGAAATTCGGCAAGACAGATTTAGTTTAACAGTGGATATTTGCGGTCTCCACCTGACATTTCTGTCTTAACACAGCTTCTTTAAGATAATCTGTAGAAGGTGGAGACGCGGGGTTATCAATCCCAAAAGTACGCTGAAATTTCTGTCGCCGTATCGATGTAACGACGCACAGTGTGGACATTGAACTTATTTCGTGATAAAATCTAATATCTCGAGAACGAGAAGAGCTAACGAAATAATTTTGACAGCATTGTAAAGCGCTGTAGCTGTAATTTTGATGGATTTATTCAATTTACTTTCTTTGTGGACCTGGATCGAAAATCTTTTTCCTGTATTCTCTATCATAAGAGCTTTAAAATGTTAAATTTATTTCGGTGTCTGTTTTCTTTCTCGAGAGATTGGATTTTGTCACAAAAAATTTTCAATTTCAACACTGTGCGACCGGAGTCGTCTGAGTTAAGGAATTATGAGACTGCAATGGCTTCGCGACTAGCCTTTTTGGTATTTAAAAAGAATTGATCACCATGCCAAACATTTGTCAGATTACCAATTTTCGACTCTAATTTGACTGTTTCTTGGTTTATTTCGTTTTCATTTTATATTTTTTCATGTGTTCACGCAACAACAAAATTAGCCAATCATGCTATTTATACTATCTATGCACCTTGCTAGACTGTATGCACCGGTTCGTGAATACCCCTATTATTTCTACATACATACATACTACATAGGTATGTAGTGTTTGTAAACGGATATCCAAATGTATACATATGTACATACATAAATTATAGTGTGTATGTATATGTAATATTTTAAAATTCAGCGCTCTAGCTTTTTATCACTTTGACAAATCTGCATAAACAAATAATTATTTATGTGCATACATATGCAAATTCAAGGAGTTATCTTTAATTTCAATCAAGAACTGTGCGAGTAAAATAAAATGGTCAGAGAAGAAAAAAATATATGCAATTTTCTTGTTTTGTGTCTTAATCTTCAAAATGTTCGAATAGAAGTCAAAAATAAATATTTCTATTAACATGAGCTGGCAAACTATTTCTACGAGTAGGTATTAGATAAGATTTGCATATGTATGTATGTGTATAAATATGAAAATTAGACCATACCACCTTAAAAGCAAACAAAAGAGTTTACCGTAGACCCCTGAGCGTAAAGTATTTTTTTAAGGTAATTTTCGAAAAAAAAATCGTATGGCCGAACCTAGCGAAACGTTGGGCATTAAGTGAAGATAATAAAACCTCATAAGTCTAAGTCTTTGTACAAAAGTTGGGAAAATTCGATACCGATTCATCAAAATTTCAATATTTTTAATCAGATTTTTTTTTTTAATTTTAGTATGCAATTACTTTTGATAATTTTTTTGCTATCACTGTAACACATTTTTTCCTATTTTAAAAATACTTTTATTCAAAAAGAGATTTGAAATTTCATTTTATAACAAAATAATAAACATTAGATAAACAAAAGAAAGAGGATATTTTCTTGTCCGAAATATTTTGACGGAAGTTTTAAAATATAATAAATATTGTAATTCCAGTGGAAAACAGCAACTTTTTTTGGTGATACACCCTAATGTCAGTGGCGGATTTGAATATTTGTCANGGAAAAAATTGAGTTGACCCTTTTTCGAACAAAATTTAGTATGTAGTGCTAACTTGACACCATGCACCATTGACGGCAGAATTGAGATATTGAAAATGTTACAACGGCATTAATTGTGGCTTTTTTGTTTGTAAATTTGTTGTGGAAAGAAAAAATTTGTAGCTTTCGTATTTTAAGAAAAAATGGTATGTAGTGCTAACTTGACACCATACCTACGGTGACCATAAATATGGATTCAAAATGAAGGACGATTTTTCAAAAAATATGCCTACATATATTTACGTAGTATAAAAATACCGAAAGAGTTTTTATGATTCTAAATTCTTAATACATTTCAAACTTTAAAAATGAATCACGTTTTCTTCATCGATATTAATCTTTTTTTGCATGAATATTTATAAAATAATAGTAAAACATATTATAATTACAATACATAATTTACACGAAAAGTTAAAATCTTTAAAAGGTTATTTTATAGGCAAATTTTAAGTCGTTCAAAACGAAAACAATACCTTTTTTTTGTTTTTTGGTACTTTTCGCAGTTATTTGTCAAAAATCGACGTCATGAATCGACGTATACGACGAGTTACAAAGTGCCCTTTACAAAAATATATCGTCGTTTAAGTAAAACGCGATCAACAAAATGCAAAACCGCGTATCAGCAAAATGCAAAACCACGTATGTGAAGTTGTAGAAATTATTTTCTAGAGCGTAAAACACTCATATTTCAAAATGGTTCTTTTTTTATAAAGCGATCGCATTTCTGGCTAGTAAATATATTTCAGAAAGAATGGATAAGGATTGAGCCAAGAGCTTGCGTGAACAAATCCAATTTTTGGCAGCCAATGTCAGTTACGCGGTTTTGCAGAATGACGATGTGCGGTTTTGTAATTTAAACGGCGATATAATTTGTACAGATTGCGCTCCATAGCATCTACATTTCTAATCAAATTTTCATTATCCTTGGCTCAAAATTTACTGTAGTGATATACATATCTTCTTTATCGAATTTTGAAAATAATGAAAAAAATAATCAAATGAAACTGCGTATTTGATTGAAAAGTCGACACAAGTTATATATTTTGGTAAGAAGCACTTCAATACCCTACGAGCTGAAAGTCGCTTACGTTGGTTGGGAGATTTTTTCATGAGATATTGAAGAAAAGCTACGAAAAGTACCAAAAACACTTTTTTGAAAAAATTCATCCATTGTCCGATAATTTTAAAATAACGAATAAAATGCGGGACAAATGCAGGCCACTCGGAAAGAATCAGTACATTTTCAGGTTTTTCAGGTTTGAAAAGCTACGCAGGACCGACCTTCGAAAAACAGTACGGTCCTGCAAAATACAGAACGGATGGTCACCGTAACCATACACCTAGTCGATAGAATTGAGATATCGAGAAGGTTACTACGTAGCGCTTGAAATGATATTTAATAAAGGTAGGAAATAATAGATTTCGATGGGTATAAATTGTTTTATTTATTTATATAATTACATAAATTAAAAGACTTATCTCAATTCCATCGACAATGGAAGTTAGCGCTACACACCATTTTCTCTTAAACCACGAAAGCTACAAATTTTTTCTTTCCACAACAAAAAAGCTACAATTAATGCCGTTATAACATTTTCAATATCTCAATTCTATCGACTAGGTGTATGGTGTCAAGTTAGCACTACATACTAAATTTTGTTCGAAAAAGGGTCAACTCAATTTTTTCCAGAAAAACGAAAGCTACAAATTTTTTCTTTCCACAACAAATTTACAACAAAAACACTACAATTAATGCCGTAGTTAACTTTTCCAATTTCGAAAAGTGTAGTGCTAACTTGACACACGTAGTTTTGGAACTATTAGCAGTAAACTTTAATATTAAATTTTATGTTATTTACCATACTCTTATTACAATTTAAGATGAAAAAGTGGCATTTGCCTTGAGTAAAGGTTTTCAGCATTTAAAGAAAGTCATCATCAACAAAGTTTTTTCACCTGATAAGTTATAAACTCAAAAATACTAAATTAGTATTTTTAAATATTATCATTTGAATAATATCCAAAATACTAGTTTAGCCTTGAAGAAGACCATTTCATTTCCCAAATCTTCCACTCGGTAGTAGTAGTTGCTCAAAATGGTCGATTTTTAACGCAATTCTTCGTTGCTCAAATTTTTTTGATGTCAGTGTTATGCAAGTAATGACGATTGCTATGTATGTATAATAAAAACCTAACATTGTTGTCCTATATGTCTTAAAATGTACAAACACAAATTATACTTTCATTGCAGCTAACTTGAAAAAAAAATAATAATTTTTTTCAACTCAAATTTTGCCGCCCCTAAATTTTGCCGCCCTAGGCACCTGCCCATGTTGCCTTTACGGTAAATCCGCCACTGCCTAATGTATATACATAAATAAATATGTATATGTATGTATGTAGGGTCTGTATGGATATTTATCTAAATTAGTATGGTACTATTATCTTTAAATAATCCACACTGAGCGTCGCTCATCATTTTGACAGCAGTCCTATTATCATTTCCATTTATTAAAAATATTATCACTTAGTGGCACATTTGACGATTTTATAATTTATTTTAATTGCTTGTGAATCTGCTGACTACTACTGGCTATGATTTGAGCTGCTGATATGTGGCTGATTCAATCTGAATTTCAATGTCGTTTGTTAATTTTCTAGGTTTTGTTCTGATTGCTTTTATTTAATTTTTATATTTTTTATTTATTGTTTAGTTAAATTTATACATTTACACACATATGTATTACATAGTTTAAAGCCTTTTGTCCGAAATAGTTTTTTGTTCTTTTAAAAACTAAGAAGTTTAGCACGTAATTAAATCAATGTGAATATTGGGTTTTATTTCATGCAAGAAAAAAATATGCAAAGCAGATTTAAGTCCGGTCTGGCAACAACGGATCGGTTCAACTATTCTAGTCACTCCAGAGTCCATTTGGTTTTATGTTCTTTTCCAAACGTTTTGTGGAATTTCGCAAGCTGTATTCGCTTTTCTTTCCCACTCCTTTCATTTTTTGTTCTTTACGATTTCTTTCAATAAGCCAAGCTTGCAATCAATTCAAATACTCGCTGCTGCTTTCAGCAAAATCCAATTGACCATCGTACCCAATTCCAGTCATTTCACATAATACAACCTCACCTCGCATATCTCCTCGCTCCAACATGTAGAAAACACGCCAGCGTCTTTGCTGATCTGCTCCAATCCAGTTGCATGTTGTTCACTTAAACTTTGTCATTCAATTTCACGGGTATCTGCAATCTATGTTATTCACTCATTTTATCTACGTACATACATATGTATGTACATATGTAGATAGATTAGGGGTGTGAAAAAAGTAAAGTTGGAATTTTTATACCGAACATTTTGAAATCAAAAAATATTTACAGGTCGCTCAAAGCGCTCAAAGTTTTCCATGTATTTTATAAGGGGAAAAACAACTTCTCGTAGAAATGGCTTAGAACTCTGTTTCCCTTTAGGAGACCTACAATAAGTCCCCTTTCAGACACGTCAAGCCTTGAAAGCAATTTTTATTCTCTTTTGTGTTTTCTCTTTGCTTCCACACGCATCAATTTTTATTGAATTCCACTACTTGGTTCTTTAAACGGGAAGCAACGAAAAGATCAAAAGAGAACAAGAAAACTTGAAACGAATTGACGGTACGGAGGTATCTGTACTCTTCCCCTCTCTTCCCACCTCCTTCACCAACGAACGAGCAGACTTGAAAGCAAGACTTGACGTGTCTGAAAGGGGACTAATAATGCCCAATTGTTTATTTAACAATTTTTTCACAGTAACTATATTTTATAGGTGCTTAGGCGCGTCTGCTAACACCAGGCACCTAAATACATGCTATGTACTGCTGCATGTGCAAAAATTTCCTTTATGCAATTTATGAAATTTTTGCACATGCACTTCTCAACTGTCATGTAATTGAACTTTCTTAAGTTTTTATTAGATGGCACTTCAAAGTATGCTCGGCCTAGTCTGATGCATCCTCCGGACACTGCTTCCGGAGTCTTCTGCGGACTCTGCATGGCTTACAACCGTGCGGAGGTGGTAATAGTTGATTACCATTGGCCACAGTGCCTACCCACTACTTTTTGGTCCAATAAATATTTTTTTATATACATACTTGTAAACATACTGGTCTCCCCTCTCACTGAGTTATTCAACAGGGCCGTCAAAAACCCCAAAAATCCGCATAAAATGCGAGTGGAAAGCTTTGAACGCTTTGAGCGACCTCTAAGGATTTTGGCGATGAGGGCATTAAAATTCTCACTTAACTTATTTTGCACCACCTTAATGTTGTACATACATACATATTACTCGCATTTTGCATTCGCTTCTTCTTATTTCCTCCAGCTGCTTGCATTTCTTTGCGTTCTAACGAATTTCGAATTATGTATTTACTTTGCGTAAGAATTTTGCATATGCTAAGCATATTTCTGCAATGCGAAACAAAATTTATTCTATTGAAAAATAAAGCATTCAATGGAGTTATCTGCAATCTTTCCTTTTATTGGTTTATGTAAAAATTTTTTTCAATTCAAGCGATGTGCAGTGTATTTGCGCATAAAGCATTGGGTTGGGAAAAACAAAAAAAAACCGTGCAATAACTTTGATTTCCATTAATAAATATCTTCAGAATCTCATCAAAGTGTTGCTGGTTATTTTTTCTCCATTTCAATATACCATACCTTTTGGCTAAGTTTTTCGAGTATTTCGTAGCTTTTTCGTTATCGAAAACTACTTTTTCCTTTCTTTTAATTAATCCAAATTTTTTTCATATTAATTGTCACTAAGCAAAGCTAGTAATTTCATTAATCTCGCCTTTGACGAAGTTGAATTTTTTCCTGCAGTTGATTCACTCTTTCATGGCTTTCATTGTGGTTTTATGATAACAAATACAACCGCCTGGAAAGTGAAAAAAAGATAAAATTGGAATTTCCGATTACATATATACATAAAATTTGTGGAATTTAAGATACGTCATTGCTTACATACAAACGTAAAAATTACAAAGAAAATTTTAAATAAATAGCAGGGCGCTGTGTCACCCGGAGTAATGTTCCAGGTTGAAAATATCAGCGTTTTTCGAGAATCGAATCGTATCGAAAATTTCATGTCATTGCCTGAAAGTTCGACTCGACTGGTGTATTAAAACGGAAAAACTTGGCAGCACTGCATAGTTTTCGACTATTTTCGTCGTTTGCTTATTTCAGCACGACAGTAGACAATTCCAATGTTGTCGAGTCGTATAATTTAGCCTAATATACAATTTACGCAATGAAGCCGTATATTTCAAATACTTTTTATTTGGGTTGAAACTAGTTCCCGTTGCTTTTTTAATTGTCTCTTGTGTGATAATTACCAAGGAAATTTTCTAATTATTTTTTAATTGCATAAGTTCGAGATCTTCGATTAACTTCGAGCCAAAACTTATGCGCAGAATTCGGAAAACTCTTGTTTGTACTAATTTGTATTTGCGCAAATATTTGTGTGGTGTATCTTGGGTATTAGGTATCTCTCAGCACAATTTAGGGAAACGAATTTGCATCATTGACGTACATAACTAAACCCTTTTCTCTTTTTTCTCTCTCCAAAATTTATATACGTATGTATGGACTATCGTAAGAATTAGAAAGCGCTGACTGCATCGACCGAACAGGTCATAAAAAGTCTTTTCTTACTTTTTGATTGCTATTTTTTTGCACTCATTTGTTTAATGAACAATTTTTTTCAGCCAACCCACTCGTGAAATATTTCCTAAGGCGTTAAATTGCATCAAAATAGATTTCATCGATTAAATAGATGGGTGCAGGTCGAGCCTTAAATTGATCTTCTACTATATTTTACAATAAAAAAGTGGCAACTCTGTAAAACCGGTCCGAAAAATGTCTGCAGTGTACGGTGAGAAAGCTGTGAGTGAACGGTCGTTTCCAGTTGTGGTTTACTCTATTCCGCTCCTGAAATTTTTATGTCAAAATTGCACATCGCTCTGGTCGGCCAGCCACTGGAAGAGTCCTGCGAGCAGTCAGGAGATAACGGAGGCACTAAACATCAACCACATTACAGCTGCGAGTTATGTAAAAAGAACAAGCTACTCAAAGGATTTAGATTTTTGGCTGCCTCATGAATTAACGCAAAGAAATGCAACCATTTTTGAAGCGAATCATTACGGGTGGTAAAAAATGGATTGAATATTTATAAGAATACCCAACGCAATCGATCATGGTTAAAGAGCGATGACAATCCACCAAACGACTTCAAAGCCTACATTGACGACGATCAAGGTTATGTCCGAGTGCTTGGTGTCCATTATGAACTGCTACAACGTGGTGAAATTAAGAAAAAGCGACCAGAATTGACCAACAGAAAAGGTGTTTTGTTCCTTCAAGACAATATGTATCCTTGATGACTCCGAACAGATTTACGAAACTTGGTTGAAAAGACGCGTGTCCAAGTTTTTCGCCAATAATCCCCCGAAGTTATACACCGATGGAATTTACTTGATTGAAATTAATTTTCAATAAAGAATTTTTTTTTTCAAAAATGTATCCAAAACCCGCGATTGATCGAAAGGGTCACAACTCAAAATTTTCCAAAACTGAGTTTTTTGCATAAATTAATTCAGAGTACACATCTCTAACTACTGCAAAAATTTCGTTCACATAACTATCTTCTTTAACTGGAAAAATACAGTTATGTCTATTTTTATGTCAAGTGTGTTGCTTTTGCACGACTAAAGAGAATTATTTTTAGTTGCGTTAATGTGCTCAAGAACAGCTGATTACTTTTATTACACATAAAGAGTTTTATTTTGAGTTCTGCCTCTATAACTGTAAAAAGTGATAAATTTCGTGGTATATTATTTTGCATTGTGCCTCTTTAGTTGTGAAAAGTGAGTTCAATTAACAGTATTATTTATTTATGTGCCTTCTTTGATTAAATAATCGTGAGCGTCGTAAGTTTTATAATTTTTTTTTATTTTAAAGTAGAAAAAAGAATTAAATGTTAATGATATTGGTATTAGTCTTTTGTTTGTTTACTTATTTTGCATGCCTTTTGTAAAATCTTAAATAATTTGCAATAAAAAATTTAATTTTTAGTTGTGACCCCTTTGATGAAAATGTCTTGCCCAAACCTTGAACATTACTCAAGCACAATGGAAACTGATTGTAGTGTGCCTTGTTACAATGATGATAGTAGTAGGAAAGGCTATCGCTTCCACAAATAAAGCAAAAGGACATAAAGGAACTGGTGGATAAAAATCATATTCCAAAAAACTTTTATGAGTCATATTACAAATATTTATTTATTACATAGTTTCAATGGCATTTAAAAACGTAAACTTTTGAAGATTTTCTTTTTTAATATAGTGAACTATTTTGATTTCTACTTTGTGCTACTTTGATACATATGTGTTAATGAAATGAATAAAGCTTTATTTCAAAATAGAAATATTTAAATAAAAACATACATTTCATCACTCCTGTGAATTTTCTTATTATTCTTATTTTTCTATTCAGTCGGCGGTTAGGAAACTTATAAAATTAAAACATTTTATCAGTTAAAAAGGCACAACTTAAGATAATATCACTAGTTAATCGAAAAAATTTCAGTTAAAGAGTCATAAATCAAAATTTTGTTTTATTTTCGCAAACATAATATAAAATTGCAAAAAATATAGCAGAACCTTCTTCAATGTTGTATATTTTCATGATGGAACAATATTTTCTTTAAATATTACAATAATTTTTACATAAAACGTTTTTCGTCTCTCCTGAAAATCTTAGTATTTTGAGTTGTGACCCTTTTGTATTTAGGGTGCGATATGTGTGCATTGAATTGGATCGGCAAACGAAGAGATCAGTATGAAAACTGGAAATCAAATGAAATGAAAAAGAAGAAGAAATTACACAAGAAATCACTAGATACACCAAAAAATCAAACAACGCTTATTATCCTACGGTTGTAGCAACAACAACAACAACAACAGACAAAACATCAGTTGTAGTAACAACGGTAGCAACATCAACAAACGTGTGATAAGCAAAGAATACTCATATGCGTGGTTTGTAGTAAAACTAAAACAAAAAAAAAAAACAAAAACAAAGCAAAAGCAAGCGCGTAAGAAAACCGGTTCACGATTGACTCCAAACACGAAGCAAACCGGTATGTTCATTAAAAAAAATATAGTCACTGAGCTTTTGTGCTAGTATGAGTTTAATTATTTTGATTCAACTCTGCTCGTAACACTGGTTGGCTGTCCTTCCCTGGCATCAATTTTGTTTGATGGTTTTTATTTGCGGTTCGAGACTGCCAACGTCTGCTGTGGTATCTGCAGGCACTCACTACTAGCCAAGCTATCATCGTATTTTTTGAGGTACAAACGCCTAAAGCTAATGTGGAAGCGAAAATGAAAAAAGAGGTATTCAATGTTCACAAATAAGCTAACGAAAAAATTAATAGAACTGTAGTCGAAACGAAGGTGAAGAAATATACATACATACATATGTATACCAATCATTTATAAAGAGGCAGCGCTTCAAAACAAATAAAATATATGAAACTCAGTGATTCAAGAAACTCGTTACGAAGTGACTGCTGCCGCCGCCGGCCCACTCAATTGCGCTGGGCAGGCGGCTAAAGCCTCCACAGCACAGTGGGTACAGCTGTCGTTGATCGTGCCGAGATGGTGCACAAAAGTTGTTGTGGCAGTCGTCGTCTGTGTGTGTGAAGTAGCTGGCTGGTTGACTGGCTGGCACGTTTTAAAATGATACAACACGAGGCACAGTGGTGCAGCTCCATATATTTTTTAGAAAAAAATTCGAAGGATTTGGCGCAGGGCTTCAATTTCCGAGAAGAAACATTTATGGATATAAATCATGAAAAGAGTGAAAAATTTAAATACAAATCTGACCTTAAAAATACCATATATAGCGCACCAATGAATATATGTATTACTCTGAATTTTTTTTCCGTAAGTTTGCAATAATATTATAAATGAACACCCATTGGGCGCGATTGGCTCATTTGAACTCATACTTCCCATACAAACTTGACCCCTCAACAACGCTTTGAAGGTGCCATAAATACCGTTTTTTTTTAAGGCGCAAATATGCGCAATTTTTTTCTTCACGAATTTAAAGAAAAAATTCCGGTTGTACATTTTTCTATAGCTAGACGATGGAGGAATACCGAGGGAACAAAGTTTCTGTTCATTATAAAGTATCATTTTTATTTGTTTATGGTATTACTAAAATATTTGGTCCATTGCACAAATTTTTCTGCTATGGTTCTCATATGAACCTACAGCAAGAGCAATCAACAAAAAAGTTATTAGAAAAACGCGTTGCTCGGTCGAACAAAAATCCCAATCAGTTTTAGTTGAACGAAATTCTTCTGACTTCTGTTAGCTTTATCGCGTAAAATTGTCAATTTCGTAAAAGTTATAGGGCATTTGTTTTACTCAAATATTACTTTATAAGCTCAAATCATTGAAATATAACAATTAAGTGTTCAAAAAACTATATTTTTTCCTCGAAATCCCACTGTGCGTCGTCACAACACAACAGTGCTGTTAATTTTATTATACCTACTCAATAGAGTGGCCAATTTTTCCTGATCGGATTTGCTGCCATTCAGTGCAAGTTATTGGGTGTAAGGTTTAACTAAGGAAACTCTCCTGTCTCGTATCCGGAGAGACGTCAAACTATTGGAGTTCAAAAACTGGATATACGACGGGTCTTTTGAATGTCCATGTTGTAAATGGCCCAGACAATGGTTTTATAACTGCTTAACTTTTGCACGGCAGTCATACCGCCTTTCTATTTAGTTCCAAGAGGGTTATGAGGGGCACTGGAATAAAGCGAACAGTACTTATTCTCCCTCCCTTACGATATGTGATCGTCAAAAGCAAACTTTCGGCAACACTGGCTATGCGAGTATATACTATGTGCTGTCAATCGACGGCTCCGGTAGTTTATTTAATCTCGACAGCTCCCCTACAGCGCGCCCACCTGTGTTGAGCGCCTTATCTAAATAGTAGCTGCAAGCATCCACATGCGCGCTAGCGAACTTTAACAATTTACTACAAACCTCCGAATACACAAGGGCACACATCCAACTATACATACATACATACATATGTACATACATATGTGTGTACTACATTTAGGTCCCTATCCTCCACCCCTCTTCGATTGCTCGATTTCTCGTTCTCCATTGAATTAAAGACGCGTCTTCTCTTACCCGATTTTCTTCACTTGAACTTCATATGCAACAGAGTAAAATAGCAACAACAACAACATGCGCGCGCAATGAAAACAAACAGACTACAACAACAAAGAAAAAAAGAAAGAACAGAAAGAAAGCACGAAAGAGACACACACACACACACACAAAAAAAAGAAGATTCAACGTAAATCATTAGCTACTGGTGTTGAGCGTAGTAAAAATTGTTGCCCCGCCGGTTTTTATTGTTGCTTGCATAGTGATTATACGAGTGCTTCGTGCTTCTTTCTTCATCTCGTTTCCTCTGTTGCTGTTTGGATCCACTGTTTTGACTTTGCGTTTTTGTTAGTCATTGCTGTTGTTGTTGTTGAACACTATTGGAGCTGTCTTGACACCGGTGGGGCTCGAGTTTATTCGCGCTGTCGCTTAACAACACAAGCGAGTAAAACTTGTCTTGATGGTTATATGGATTACGTTGGAGTCGACTCGATCGGCAGTGGTACTACTACATACATATGTTGTGGCTGATAGTGCTTTATGATCGTATTCAAGAAGGAGAAGGAGAATAAGAAGAAGAAGAAGAAGAGGTGCAAAGTGGGTAGAAAAACGATTAAAACTCTAAATCACCAAGACGTTCGATAATGATTCCATAGCTTTCGATGCCAGCGTGCTTCAGTGATCGATCGGCTTTGCGATCTGGCCTGTTGTTTTGTTGTTGTTTTTTGTTGGCTATTTGTTGTCGATCGTGCGCCATGATTTTGTGGATTATGTGCTGTATCGCTGCGATATTGTAAGTTGATGCCTATCGGCTGTTTATGGTACAATTTCCACAGTTTATAATCATAAACATTGATCGATGATCGACAGCAGCATGGCAAGTCAGTTGGCCCGCCGCTTAAGACGGTCAGCTTCTATTAGATAATGGCGCAATTCGTATAGCTAGCTAGCTGTGGCTATCATTGTAGTTCTTGTGTTGCTGTGCCTTTCCAAAACATAATTACCACTCGCTTTTTATTGCCTTGTTATTTTTTAGGTGTGTTTTTTTACAAACACCTTTATTTCTTGCTCCCTTTTTTAGTTCTTCAATATTCATTACAAGCTTATCTGGCGAGTTATTTCTTCGTTTATCTGTTTAGAACTGCTTCCCTCCGAACTGTTAGGTCCAGAAATTAGATGTGGTTAGCGCCATTTTGATAGGCTTTCTCTGGAATCTCTGATATCTGAATTAACTCGGAAATTAACTGCATTTGATCCGGATTAAGCCTGCAGCTAATTCAAAAAAAAAAAAATATATTCTACTGGCCGTGGGACTCAAACCCACGACCTCGCGGTTAATCCGGACCGACGTTGCCACCTGTCTATGCTATACGATTTTGGAGGCCCCTTTCAGCTGCATGTTTACCAAGAGGCGATCGAGGCTATCAATGTAGCGATATATATTTTCTTGACTCATTAAGATGGCTTCCTTTTTGGAAATTTAGCATCTTAGTCTGTTTCGGACCCGCCAGTATGGATGCCAGCAGAATTTTCCTCGATTACGCTGCCTAAACTGAAATCACGTCTAGTGCGAAATTTCATCAGAAAGTTTTTCGTGAAATCTGATTGTTTCCCGGATTTTAAAAGTTTGTCAAGAAAGCCCCTATGCCTGTGCTGCTTTGACATCAAACAGCCTGATTCTTTTGAGTCTGACTGCAGATTTCTATGGCAACTCCTTTTTGTGAAAGAAAATAGTAGGTAGTCACTTTTTAAAATTTAAAACTTTTCTTAAGCTCAAAAACAGCAGTTTGTTCAACACTTTTTTAATAACAATACTAGTAATTAAAACTATGCATACATACATACACATACTCTCGTATATAGAAAGGTCAGCGTGTTATCTCAATGCACCTGTGCACAGCGGCGAGGTCCATCCCTTGTCACTCGAAAGCTGCTCTGAATTTCATATTTCCATGAAATTACACTAAAAATTACAAAGTCGAATTAGTACGCTATAAAAATACATATATGTAGTAGTATGTGCATTAGATTGCATTACTCTCCATATAAAAAAATGGTAGTTTTCCATCGAAATTATTTATAAATATTATTATACAGTTCCGGCAAAATGTATCGGAAAAATATTCAGATTTACGGGAACTGAACTAATTTTAAAATACATACCTAATGAAATTAGGCTTCAAAATAATGCGATTTTTCGAGGTATTTTCAAACCGATCCATCTCACGTAAAAATTGAAATATTTCCGAAATATTTTAGAGTAAGTCTGAAAATATAAGAAATAGCATAATTTGGGTGAAAAAACCCAACTTTTTTTTGGTGAGGCACCCTAATAATATACATATATTATTTAAGTACATACACATGTATCACAATCAGCTATTTTTAGAAAGCTGCAGCTTAGAAATTCATACGAAATTTATTTATTAATCAAATCAATCAGATGTTTCGAGATCAGCTTTGCCGAGCAGCTGCATTTAATGGTGCGCTGAAAGGCACGACTGGCTGTCTAGGTTGCATTTAAAAATGAATTCTTTGTACATAGTACATAACGATGCATTGATTTCCGTGAGAGAGTGCTACGAATGGTTTTAGTATTTATGTATATGTATATGTATATGTGTATAAAAGCCTCGCTTTTGCCGACAACTCAGACCTTTTGAAGGTTAGATTATATAGAGCGTACCTATATATAATTTCCAAAGTCTGAATATACGAGATTCAGCATATAATTTATTTAGCGCTAATATTAGTAGATGCTTAGTGCTAACTTAAGGTTTACACCGGACAATATTGTCAAGACAATTATGTCAAAATGATGTGCTTGTTTTAATATGAATTCGCCGTGTTTACAACAAACACATAATTTTGACATAATTGTCTTGACGGTATTGCCTGGTGTAAACCCTAAGTAAGGTTGGCATATTTTAAGCTTTTGCTTTCTCAAAATTTAAAATATTTTTTCTCTCTTTCTTTTGCAGGTAAGGTAAACTTTAACATTGGGCATTAACCATCAAATTGGCATAACTTTTTTAACTGTTGACCTGATTAACGACTTACTTGAAATATGTATAAAGGTACGATATTATCGGATATGTCTTTCATAGAATTTCAGAGAGCAGCATTGTCAAAATAGAATTATTATATCTAATTTCAGTCGTTTCATGTTTATACTATCATTATGCCATTATTATCAGTTAAACTTTTTATAATTATCAGACCTACACAAAGTTTCCATACTTATGGCATTTAGTTAAGTTTTTGAAAAGTGGTAACCCCATTAAAATAGCTTTAATTTTGCATTCATTAGTTGTATGTACCTTTATTCATTAAATAATTGGAGTTTATTGTGGCGGTGGCAACCCTAACATAATATTTCTATTTCATACACGTGGTCTCTCATTTTATTGTTATGTTTAAGTTCAGATACATATTTTTAATGTGTAGCTAGGTGGCAACCCTAACATTCAAACCCAATTTCGGTTAATAACACTGGTTTATTTTTTATTTAATTTATAATTTTATAATTTTTTTTTTTGAAGTTTTCTTCTTAAAAAAAATCAAACAAGCTACATACATTGCTCCAACACTAATACCCCAGAACAAAAGTTCAAACTGTTGATCCTAGTTGATCACTCGTATAGTTGGTCACTCGTAGTCCTAGAATGTTCTAACGGGGGGTTTCTAAAATTCCGAATTCCAAAATGTATAAAAATGCCAAGCAGCAGTCTCTTATTTCTAATGTATTTATTGCAGATTAAAATGTCCAGCCTGCGCAACTTTACCTGAATTCAGCATTCAGCGTGGTTGGAAATGTTGGACCGTTCAGTCTAAAAAGTCAAATGCTTTGCATTTTAATATTTAGGAATTCAGAGAAACTATGTCAGATTTATTGAAAAGCTACAATGAAAACTGAATGAAATTTCATATATATATATATATATACGTTAGGGTGCATCACTTTTCATGCAAAAAAATCGGTACTGTTTTTCCACCGGAAATATAAAATTTTTTACTATGTAAAACTTGCGCTAAAATATTTCGGAAAAATACAGTAGAAGCTAACAAATTGAGAATTCTCAGAAATTAGTAGTGTAGTATGAACTATGTATATTTTCGTAAAAAAAAAATAGACTAATAAAGACAAAAGAAATGGTCAAAACTTGTAAAGACAAATTGCTTCTAATTATATGTACGCAGGTGTACATACGTACATATGTATGTTTATTCGAACGAGCAACGCGCATTTTACAAAGTGCATTCAACCTCGGGAATCCCGCCATGAAACAATTCAGCTAGCGCATTCTTTCGTTAGTACGATAACAAATGACATAAGCCTTTGGTTAGACGCGTGTTTTTAAGTGTTTTTTTTTTTTTCAATTAAAACTAACAATTCGTAGTGGTTCTAAAATTTTGTTCAAAGCGATATTTTTAATATCTAATTAATACTAGATACATACATACATGCCATCATCAGAATAACCTACTCCAATCGGAACCAAAATTTATATGTGATGTCTGAGACCCTGGTATTACCGTTTGAGGGGGTGAAACTGAAAAAAAAATCGTTCATTTGATCTTTTTGAGGACCACCCTAATGTGCATATGTGGTAGCGTTATCTCAGCCATAGTCATTTTATAACGTGATGTCTTCAATTCTCGACCGGCTCATGAGTTTCTCTTGCTTTAACCATAACCATCATCCTATTAACATATCGTCACCTGGATAAATAAATGTCGTATGTGAAAATTGGGCCAAATTAAGCTAATAACGCTTAATTAATAGTTTAATAGCTTACTAAACTAATCAGGATCATCCAAATGGTGAGATATTCAGTAGAATTTTATCGCTAATTTAGTACAAATTTTTATCTAATTGTCGAAATATGCCAAATGTAACATAAGACAAAATTTTAATAATGAAATAATTTAAGTAATTAATTAATAATAATTTAAGAATTTTGTGAACAAGTAATATTCACTAGCCACTTTTGAGAAAATTTATCGCGCGTTTTTGAGAAAATAAATTCCAAACTTCAATCTTGATTTCCCAAAAAGTCGACAAATGTAACGCACGGCATAAATTTATCCATGGACCATTGCAGTAAAAGCCTAAACAAGCTATTAAATTGATTTTTTGAAGCAATTCTTCCATTATTCATTTTGAATAAGAAACGATTTTTATGCAATGAATGTATCCAAAGGCAAAAAGCAAACATCTTGCAGTGTATTAAAAAAAAAAAAAAAAACTTACAAAATGAATAAACAATTAAGCATTAAAGTTAAGCCAACACAGCTGGACACACTTGCCCATGCTTATAGTACTTTTGCGCCTAGTATGTGTAGCATTATTAGAAGGCGCATTATATGGTACAGCGATAAATGAAAGGGGCTTGAGCTTAAAGTTACACCAGTGCACACACATATCATAGAAAAGTTTAGAAAAATTCCATTAATAATTTATAATTAGAATGAACAGCAAAATAATAGGCTGCGATAGCAAACAGCAAACAAAAATAATGGTTGAGCAAAGCGTTCAACTATCAACTCGAGCAGCTTCTTATTCCTTTCAAGCCCTGCAGGAAAAATATGGAAAAACATTTGTAGGATCACAGTTTTAGGGCTATTTTCTCAAATAGTTTGTGAAATTTATCTGCCCTTCATCACATTTTTTTTTTAAACAAAACTTGTGCTTAAAGGGTAGATAAATTTACGGCTGTAAAAGCTTCAAAATTTTCTTATTTTTTAAAAGGGTAATAAAAATATATGTAGAGACCAAGGCATATTGAACAGGTAGTGTCAGTGATTAAATATTTTTTTTTTTCAAATTATTTGGTGTCTAAAGTTCAATATGGTTTATTATGTTTCCACAAAAATTCAAAACTTATAAAATGTATTTTCAAATTAAATGTTTTTTTACAAAAAGAAGCGGTTGAGAACCACCTTTTAGAGCGTTCGATTAACTCAGGAGAACCAATGCTGTAGGATGGAAAAATGTATAGAGAAAGAATGTCGCACCATTTTTTTATTTTTTTTTATTTCATTTTTAAAAATTTTGTATACAATTTTTACATGACCCACTATGATATTAAAAAAACAAAAACAGAATATTTTTGCTCAAGGATTTCCATCTAAATTAGAAATTCGCGTGAATTAAATATGAAATTTAAGTGAAGTCGTTGGGATTACTACAAAGCCATTTAGTAGCACTGTGACCCAAATATATTTGCAAACAGGGTTGCCACCTATCAAAGAATTTAAAATAAATTTGATAAAAATAAAATATTCCAATATGGAAATGGTCTTCTAGAATCTAGATCAGCGATGAACAGAGAGCGAGCTTTAACTCTGTGCGCGTACATACATATAAAATCTATAGAAAGCTTCAAAAAGTTTCTTTGGCTTGATAAGTTTTATTCGTAACTGATTTTGAGTTAAGTAAGCCTCCTCCAATTTAGTAATGAAGGCGAGAAGAAAAAAATTCCTGCATGGATCGCCAACATTTACATACATACATATGTACATGAACGTACTTATGTATGTATGTATGAAAATATTAAAAGCTTTCAGTATCGCTAAAGGCTACAAAGCAAATTGGTAGTCAGCCGATCAGAAAATAAAATAATAAAAAAAGTGAAAATAAATAAACAAAACTTGTATGAAGCGGCTTATCAGTGGCAGTTGCCGTATCCCCGACCATCAACTCCCCCTTTAGCAGACGTAATCAATGTTAAAGCTTTGAATGTCGGAAGGGACAGTCACAGCAAGCAGGCCAGCTGTGAAGTAAATATTTACATATGTACATATATATGTACATATGTGATAACAAAAACAATATCATGCATTAAATGTATGTATGTTTGTACTATCAGAATCATATAAAATCCGAAAAGTGGTTAATACGTACATACATACATACATACATATACATATTCAGAAGGTAGAATGGCTTAGTTACAGCAAGGGTGAAGCACCGACTTTAAAATACGGGCGCGAGGCGCACACAATCATACTAGCGGCAGATAAATCAAAATTGTATATCAATAATTGCATTAAAATCGATATTTCTTGCCCGCATTTGATTAAAAAGGAAAATTAAATCACATAATTTTGATTATTGGAACAGCTGACGAACGACGCGCGTAAAAAATTGAGAGTTGGCCATCTTTCTGCGTTGTGTTGGCGTTGGTGTTTCCCAATTTTGGTTATGTGGAGATTTTCATATAAGTAAATGTATGTATTCATAGTCAGCTGTCGAAGCGACGCCAATGCCAACGTAACGCCAAAGTTGTATGTAAACGGGCCTTTAGCGAATTGGTTGCCGCTACATACATACATTGATATGTACAATTTTAAGTGGCGAAGAGGTGTCCCTACGGGAAATGTATCTAACTATAAGCTAACTTTAAGTTGATTAGGAAGGAGCAAACGCGACGGCCGCGAAATAGTCAAGGGTGGTTACCTCTGCATTTGATGTAACTAACTTGTAACTAACTACTTTTGGACATAAAATATTAACAGAAAAAAAAAAACAAAATATTTTTTTACTTTTTTAATTATTTATTTATTTATTTATTTATTTACTTTATTTTATTACATTTTATATATGTTTACATATTCTGCTCTAGGTGGTCCCATAGTCGAACTCCGTCAGACATAACTTCAAAATGATAATATGAAATTTCGATCTTCCTTTTATTTGTCCTCAATTCCAAAAAGTATTTGTGAAGTGCGGGATATTTAAGTAGAAACGCGTTCAAAGAAAACAATCTCCCGATTGCGTCTGCATTACTCCTGCATTACTTGTCAACTAGTTTCAAGTTAGCTTTATGTAGCTAACTACAAGTTATATATTTTATAGAAATACCGCAAAAAAGCTAACTAAAATTGGTTTATTTTTATTCAATTTTTTATCATCATTTATAATTTTTTTCTGCGGGGGTATAAAAGGCTGCGCAAGCAAACAAATTAAACAGTCGCTCAAAAAAATTTTGATAACGTGGTGCTGAACTAATAATAAGCTGGCTAGTAGGCTGCCAGCCTGTGCCCCTACATACATACATACACATGTACATGGAAACGTGCACAGACACACGTCAGGCTGAGCAATTGAGCGAATGTAAGCCTAGCAATAATTAAATTGATAAGTCATAATTTAATTTTTTTTGTTTTATACAAACATACATTTGTGTATATACGTACGTAATATATGTATATTGCGATTGCGATTGCCGTTTGCTTAATGATAAGCCGGTATAAGCTGTGCCATACATTTGCTTACTTTAAAAGTAATTCGAAAATACAAATGTCTGTAAGAATGTACGTCTATATCGCATATGTACATATGTATGTACATTTTAACTTGAAGTGTATTTTTCATATTTATATAGTGATATATGTCCACTCATTTAACTGCACGTTTTCTTTTTATTTTTGTTTGTTTTTTTTCGCCAAAAAAAAAACTGGCAATAGAGTAGTAGACGAAAACAAGTAATTTGTGAGCAAAAATGCTCATAACAACATACAGTATCGGTCATATCTATAGCACGCCATTTCAAAGTGATACTGTGTGCCACTTATGTTTATTTATTTATTTTTAAGAATTTTCAATTAAAATATAGTTCATTCTCAGACAAACCCGATAGAAACCCCAGCTTAATAATTTGTAGAAAACTACAAAAAAGTGCAACAAATTTTCATATAAATTTCAGACTTTTTTCTCGGAAGTGTTAGAATTTTTTTGAGTACACAGTTTTTTAGCCCCTGCAATTTTAGTCTGATAATGTGCAAATTTCGATCATGAAGAAATTAATGATTTTTATATGAGAATTGAAATCGGTTTTGTTTTTTGCTTATAAATTACATGTTTAAATATTCAAAATTTTTTTCGAATTGAAATTTTGTTTGTTATTTTTTTATTAAAATAATACTCATGCTTTGACCAAAACCATCTAAATAGAAGTTTCAAACTTTATACAAAATTTAGAAAACTAAAAAAAAAAAAAATCATCAACATTTCTCATTTTTAAACGGACTTTTTATAAGCTTTTCGAGTATACAACTTTATATTCCTTACAATACAACTTTAGTTTAAAATGCAAGTTTCATGCGACTAAAAAATCAGGTTAATTTTAAATATTTTTTTTTCGTTTTTGTTATTTATGGCCATATAACAATTATATTCAACAATTTTATTGAGCTTGAGACCGTTTTTAATGAAAATGTTTGCGGAAAAAACAACAATTTCATCGCAACTCTGTCATACATAGGGAGTACAGCAAATTCAGACATCGCAACTCCTTTTCGTGCTTTCGAAAGTGGCTTCGAAGTCGACAAAAAGATGGCGAGTGTCCATCTTCTTCTAGCGACGCTTTCTCAAGACTTGTCATTTGGTTGAATACCTGATCTATGGTAGATTTACCAGGCCTAAAGCATTGGCGCCTGCTTTGAAATACCTATCAGCAAACAACTTACATAAATACATTGCATATTTTATATGTAAATTAGAAATTTCTATCCATCTATGTAGATACATATGTATGTATGGTAGCTTACCATTTAAACATTCTGCTTGTCACAGACTCGATAATATTTTTTGTTTGTCTCTTACTTTGTCAATAACTGGGTAATACCGGCAACACAATAGGTACAAAAACTGCCAGCCTAGCCTACCTGTTTATTCTATAAGTATGTATATGCATTAGGGTTGTGCGATTAATTGATTACTCAAAATTTTAATTAATCATAAAGTAAATAACTCAATTATTCAATTAATTGCAAATTATGATTACTCAAAAGTTCAGTTACTCGAGTAATCAAGATTTTTGATTAACAAACAAAAAAACATTTCTACTCTTTACATATGTATAAAGTAGTTGAAGTTCCTTGATACTTCGAAAACAACGTTTCTGTTTTTAAAAATTAAAACGAAAAATTTTTTTCATATACAGAATGTAAAAAAGGAAATAAGCATTTTCCAAAGCAAACTCTTTTAACGAGCAAACTTATTATTTTTTGAGTAATCATATTTCAAGTAACTCGATTAATCATCGTTTTGAGTAATCAAAATCTTGATTACTCGAGTAATTGATTAACCGAATAATTGATTAACCAACTTGCTCGAGTAATCGAATAATCGCACAGCCCTAATATGCATACATTGAAATTTTTATAATTTTCTATAATTTTGTTATTTTATTTGACACACGCGCATGGCATCACAAATCGCTAATAATACATGCATACATACATACATATGTACCACATACCTGCACAGCAACGTGAAGTTTAAGAATTAAAAAAAAAAACATATTTACTGCAACAATTTCTATTCATACTTTTGTCGGGTGTAAACCTGAAAAATCCGCCATGTCCATAAATGTGCTGAGCGGGGTGGAGCCGTGCGATCTATTAAATAGATATGCATATATACATATATGTGTTCGAACTTTTTTATGGGTCTGTTTAGCCGCTTAGCCGGCACAGCGCTTTTATACAACTCCATATGTGTCTATAATTTTTATTGCTTATTTTACACATTTCTTTCCACTCGGCGGCAAGCTGATTTTTATTGATCTTTTAACGTTTTTACTATTCGTTTAATAAGTAAGCCATTGGCGAACAAACGACGCGTGATTATTACCAACGAAACGTCACAACAAGCAGATAAACAAATTAGTAAAAACACCTACATATATGTGTGAGTGTATGTACATTAGGGTGGTCCAAATTAGGTAAAGCCGGAATTTTAATGCTAACACCCCCTAGAATTGTTCTAAGTCAACAATCAACAAATATTTAGAGGTCGCTCAAAGCGCTCAAAGTTTTCCTTGTATTTTATATAGGGAAAAAAAACTTTCGTAGAAATGGTGTAGAATTCTCGTAAATCAATCTTTTTCGATTGGATCTCTTCAGGAGAGTTCCAATAACAATAGCCAATTGTTTATTTAACAATTTATAATACAAAATTTTTTTTTATCCCCTCATTGGATTTTCTGGCATTTTCTGAAATAAATAATTGGGTATTATTATTGGTTTCCAAGAATTCTATACCATTTCTACGAAGAGTTGTTTTTTGCCCCAAATAAGATACATGGAAAACTTTGAGCGACCTCTAAATATTTTTTTCATTTCAAAATAAAAAATATGGGTATATTTTTTCGATATAGAACAATCGTATTTTTGGACCACCCTAATTTGGTTTAAATCCGATCATTGAATCATGGAGAAATTAACGATAATCTTAAATTTTTGCATGAGAATTGAAGTCGGTTTTGTTTTTTTGCTTAAAAATTACTTGTCATAACTGCGAATCCTGTGAGGTTTTCCTTTAATAAACATTCTTTGAATAAAGTCAAATTACGGACCATTACAACCGATTCATATTTAATCAGGAATAATTCGTTATTGGGTTTAAATAAATTTTGTATTTAATTTTTTCAGTTCTGCTCTCCCCATTTCCCGTTTTATTATTATTTTTTTTTTTTATTATATTTTTCGCTATCTTTATACGAACTTTAAAGTTATAAAGTAAAAAATATGCATACCCCAGACTTTTTGACGATATTGTTTATTCATATTTGCCATACCATGTTTTTCTGATGTTTTATAAAAATATGGTTCATTCAACGGCAAAAACCACAAGAATCCATTTTTATTTTTTTTTAATTTCATACAGAACTCTTGAAATGCAAGAAATTTTCGAATTTTCTATTCGATTTCATAGTGATATCAGAAATTGTGTGTATACAGTTTCGTGGTTGTTGTTGGCTCTAACCAATGATACGATTTGTTGGAGATGCGGTACGAATGAGGAGACTACGTAACAAATTCTCTGTGAGTGTTCAACCCTAACAGGCTACGAATTAGTCTCCTGGAAGTAGGATTTCAGCCAATTCTGGAGGCCGCTACCTAAGTTGTGTTCCAGTTTGCCAATAGGGCTGCGATGGTATTCAACATTTCTCCTGGTTTCCAGAGATTAGCTGTGTAATATGGTCATCTTATTCCTGATAGCGCTATGGAACTTAATGACCTGAAATGAAAGACTGGAAGTACGTTCTTTGATGTGTCTATCTCAATTTTAGGTTTCGTATTCATTTTCTTATGTTGTTGATATCGCCATCGAATCGCCATCGATTAGATATTTATTTATGCAATCGACCGCTGTTGGAGAGTTTGCAGCCTCGTCGTCTCATCGATATATTTTAGTGTAATCGATGCCAATCTTTAAATTTATAATGTAAACGACTAAGAGATCTAAATTTTAACACATCAAAGTGATAGGTAAAAATGTCAAAAAAAAAAAATTAAAAACGAGTTATCACTTTTTCACCTGATTTAACAGTGTATGTTCATTAAATAATAAAGAAACAAAAAATGTACCAGCGTTATTTTTGCATGGCACATTGATAACTACGCAAAACCAGCAGATAAGCAAAATACATACATACATACATATTTCTTCACTTTTCCATTAATTACGAGTACAAATTTTTGCTGAATGAGTAGAGTTATTTACGAAAATACTATAATTTTTTATTGTCTTGCAGAGGTACATATCCATACATACATATATGTGTGTACATACATATGTACGCTGATATGTACATACCTAAATGTGCTAGGAAAAATGGCTACTTGCTTATGAACCTACATACATACATACATACGTAAATATGCATGTTTGTATATAGGTAATATTGTTTAAATAAAGTTCTTGCCTTTTTATTTTCCCTTTTGACTTCGTATACTTGCTATTTACATATTTATTTTTATTGACTATGCCTTGCGTTTCTTGAATGTTTATTTGCCTTTATGTGCGACTTAAATGAGTACATAGACACAGAGGTACTTTTACCTCCTCGGTACTGCTGATATGGCAATTCACCACTATTTTTGTCTTTTCATAATTAATTTTTCTTGACATGTTTCCACCATTTTAGATTTTTTTATTTTTATTTTTTTTTGTTTTTTGTGTCTTCGACTTCTTCTGACTGTGTGTTGCGCTATCCGAGTCAGCTTTTAACCGGCTCTTATTTATTTTTGTTGTACCTTTTAAGTGAGATTGATTATTTTGCGAAACGCTTTTCATTAGCAGTCAAAAATTTAAATTTTTTATTGCTGTGTTCTTATAAAGAGTGATTATTTAAACATTATAGAGGTGATACAGTTTCGGGCGAAATAGTTATTTTCTCAAAACGATGAGCTCGCGATAGCTTAGCTTTGTCAACAAAAAGAAAACTGAAAAGTTTTTTAGGCAATTCGGATCATCAATGCGATGGGTACAAAATGGTTTTGGAAGAGCTGTTGTAATTTTCTTAATCACCAAAACAATTGAAATGAATATGGTTAGAATATTTTCATACTATTCTGGGAATTGAAGGCCTTTGAAGAGTTGCTGTGATTTGCTTGTAGAACTTAAGTCAGTTTCACGTAAGCAATTTTAGTGAAAAAAAAATCATTTTTCATTAAAATTGCTGGTGAATTTGGTGGAAAATGTGTGGGGTGCTATCAGTACGAGATAGTGTCACAACTCAAAAAAAGCAAAACTTGAGAAAAAACGCACTTTTCACAAAAATGAGATTCTGATATAAAAATCCTTGTGTGACTTAACTGTCATCGGTGATATTACTACTATAGTCGAAGATATCACATATAAATTTTGGTCCCGGCGTCGGAATTTGGTTAAGGCGTGCCGCACAGGGGGCAAAGTTCAGAAAAAATTGTTCCTTTGATTTTTTAGGATCACCCTCATGTACATAGGTATGCATGTATCTATGTGCATATCTATATGGTTTGGTATCCATTCTTCTTCGCCATGGTTGTTTTAACGCACAAAATATTTTGTTGCAGTTCAGCTAAAAAAGCATGAGACATACATATGTATGTCCAAAGAAGATTCTACATCTTATATTTTGCCTGCCGATATTAGAAAATAATTTGTCTTTAAATTAGATGTTGCCGACGCCAGGGCTCGAATCCACGTCCTGCGGAGTGGTAGGACACACCTCTTAACCATTCAGCTACAGCGGCCGTCACATATACCGTCATTACCACTCCATTATTTCTTCATGTTTTCACTACACACATATGTATGTATGTAGTTACATATGATACGCTAGGTTCATTCACAAAATATATATATTTTTTACTAATGAAGCTATACGTATACGCAGCTTGTGGTCATACTGATTCACAAGTTGCTTAGCAGCGCTCCTGTTGCTTATTGCAGAATTTTCCCACTGTGACCATCATTTTCTTTGCAGCCATGACGATTTTTCCACTGGCACTGGCAGGGTGAACATTTGCCTGCGTGTGACATTAAGTCAAATCAAGAACAATCTCAGCCAATATCAATGAATGGACGAATATATGTACATTAGACTGCATCACCAAAAAAAGTTGCGGTTTTTCTGCCGGGATTACAAAATTTATTATATTTTAAGACGTCCATTCATAAAAAACTCCATTTTTGGAGGTATTTTCAAGTCAGTCCAGCTCACTTAAATCTTAATATTTTTCCGAAATATTTTGGTGGACGTCTTAAAATATAATAGATTTTATAATTCCAATGGAAAAGTAGTACCGATTTTTTTTTTTTGTATGGGGAGTGATGCAGTCTAATGTACATATATACATTTTGTAGTATGAGTATTAGAGTGGTCCATAAAAACTCGAAATTTTAATGCTCTCATCCCCTAGAATTGTTCTATACCGAAAAAATATACCGTTTTTATTTTGAAAACAAAAAAATAAAATATTTAGTGGTCGCTCAAAGCGCTCCAAATTTTCCATGTCCCAATTTTTCATAGAAATGGCTTAATATTCTTGAAAATCCATATTTATCGAAATATACAATTGGGTATTATTATCGGAAGTCCTCTGAAGAGAAACAGGAAAATCTGTTTTCCCCATATAAAATACATTAGGGCTGTTCAGGATATTGTGCAAATGGTCTTGGATTTGCATTTGTATTTACAATTGCAAATTTTATGCTTGCTACCATGGTAACCGTTTGCATTTTATCGTTGTGAACTTATAAATACAAGATTCTGCACAACGCTATTGAAAACTTTGAGCTCTTTGAGCGACCTCCAAATACTTTTTGACTTCGAAATGAAAATTCGGACTTTCCTTTATTCACATGCATTTTTGGATCATCCTAACGTGTATACATACATATGTAGGTACATAAATAGTATATAGATATTTTTTTATGTACATGTAAATAGCGGCATTTTCCATTACCTTTTCTATAGCTGAAAATTTGTTTACTTCTGTTTCGTTTTTACGCTTCCCCAGTCTTGTTTTATTTTTTGATTTTTTTTCTACTTGCGTCGGCACAATTTAAGCGGCTACCTACACACATTTCTTCATCGCTGCACGATTTTTACTAATAGGCAACAGCAACATGAAGTTGTCTTTGCAATCTATGATTTTTTTTTTTTTTTGCTCAATTCCCTCTTTTTCGATCCTAATCATTAGTAAGGCAATATGTGCCCTTAGTTGGAAAAGCTTAAAGCATGTGCAGTGCTTTTGGCGAAAAAATTTACGATCTAAAAATAAATTTTGTATTAGGGAGATTCTTTCTATTTGGCGCTGTAGACGCTTACTTCACTGACAACAATAGGAAATGCCAAGTGAAGCGAAGTTCTTTTCAACTGGGCCTATTCATCGGAGATTTTGCTTTTTCATGCTACCACCGCGGGTATTGCGTCAAATACTTTCGGGGCTGTAGCGTTTGTCACCAGCCGTAGAACATGCTGAGGGTGCCACGAAAAAAATTTAGAACACCGTCAAAAAAAATAAATAAATACAAAAATCAGTGGTAAGTGGGCTACAGAGCTGCATACTATTTTTTCCAAAGATGGTGATAAAAAAGTTAGAAATTTTGCATAATTTTCGTAACTTTTGCGCAAAGTCTTTGTTAAGTGTTTGTTAAGTAATCAGCTATACATTCACAAAAAAATAATAAACATTAAATAAACTAATGAAAAATATCCAAAAAAAGCTAAAATGTGTCGTCTCAATTTGTATTTGGGTCAGTGTACTTATGTGTGTATGTACATATATACACATATACAAATAAAAAAAATATCATCCACACATCGTTTGTGTTTCAAGAACCAAACCTTTATTTAATAACTATACCACTCGCCCGCCAATAGATCTGCCATCCATTCCATATTTCCTTCTTTAGCATACGAATGCCTAGCTTTCCCTTGTAGACACACTTCTTTTACCCTGTCCCAATCAGTAGTCGAAATCGCATATTTTCGACTGTTCCCCACTTCTTCACATCTGCCATTTAAAATTTTGGCGCAATTGCTTTATTTTTGCTATCTGCATTTTTGTGCACAATTTGTCTTCATTTTTTTTTTGCTTTGGCGCAAAGTATTTTTGGCTAAAATCAAATTTGTTTTAAAAATAACAAATTCATTAGACAGCCGCAGACTCGTGAACACCCGCCAGCCAGCCAGCCAGCCAGCAAGCCAGCCAGCAAGCCAACCTCTGCTCCGCTGCAGCATTGTCACTATTCGCGAAATTTATTTTACTTGCGTCGTATGCAAATACTTTGTATAAAAAGCCAAAACCCCGGCAATATTCAATGGACACTTAAGTTGGTCGTTAATTTTTATGCAGATCTTAAATCAACCTTAATTAATTTGCTTCCCGTTTTCCTAATCAGCTGCATTGTGCTTGTGTACCAAGTGAGGGGACCGAGCGAAAGAGAAAGCGGGGGCGACTAAATAGACGCGAAAGTAAATGTTTTCAAAGAAATTTCACTTGACGCCGAATATCTTATTTGTTTATTATTATCGTTTATACTGGTAACATAGACTTTACAGTTTTTTAAGTAGGCAATTTTAAACGTGTTTTTTTTTTGAAACTTTCTCGCCAGCCTTATCTTTTTTTCTTGATACTTAAGTTGCTTTTCTTCATGATGTAGAGAATGAAGGTGGCGCCCATCTCGGTACCGCTATTCCGTTCTCAGTGAATTTGACAGAAGCGCTGTTTCTATGACGTCACACTAGTGTAACTTTTCTTCTTCTTCCATTCTTGCTCGCGTTTTGGCATTGCTCTCTCGCAAATGCACCAGTGTGATGTCACACTACAATTATTCTCAAAAATCCTCGCTGATATGGGCGCAATCTGTATTATATAATTCTTGGCTTTTCTTATTTGTACTATCAATATGTATAAATAAATAAATAAAATATTTAATATCTACAAATTAATATATTTAGATTTGAGGCCATGCAAAACTTTCCGACAAAAAAACCATGTACAAACTTTCGTTTCTAGTTATTATTTGTTACTATTGCGCATGGATGTATGTATGTATGTATACCAGGGTTGTTTCGAATATTCGCACTCGGATTCGCAACCGCGGAGTTTCCGCATTAATTTTAATATTTGCGGTCATGCAAGTTCCCACTTCTACTTGACCTTTGACGTACCTTGAAATTTCAAAAACAGTTATTTTGTTTACTTGTCGGCCAAAATCTTTTTCATATGCATATACATTGGATCATTGCCTAAAAACTTTCTTTGCTAATTAAAGTCAAAGAGTAAGCTCCTTCAATAGGGATTTCCAGCGGGAATGTTCAACGTCTAGCTATAAAGAGAAATCGATTATCTTTAAAATCGCTCAAATAATTAAATAACTAAATGTCGGTCTGACCTTCAATTAAGTAAAAATTTCGTAACTATCTGAGACCCTCATCATCCGTGATTCCAATAATTCAAATGCAATAAAAAAAACCTATTTAGCTCGCTATAAGCACACATTTTTCAAACCGGTCGCAGAAGAAAGCATTAAAAATGAATTACAAAAACTAAAATCGAAAAACACTGATGACATTACAGGTTCCCCAAATTCTGAAACAGCTAAAGGAATGCGAATGAAGAATTCTTTTTAAAAAGCTTTAGAAAAACCTGACGCATCTAGTTTGGCTTGTAAGCGGTGTTTAAACAACGATCTCGTCATTATGCTAGATTATAATTTCGAAATTTTTAATTCAAGTACTAAAAATTATTAAAAATTACTAACTTTTATATTTTTTATTTACCTAAATAACGCAATTTACTTACCCAATTGTTTCTTAAAAATACTTGACATTCGCATTCGCATCCACGGATGTCTGAAATTCCACATTCCTAGTATGTACATTAGACTGCATCGCCAAAAAAAAGGTGCAGTTTTTCCGCCAAGATTGCAAACTATTATATTTGAAAACTTCCACCAAAATATTTCGGAAATGTATTAAAATCTACATAGAAATATTAAACAAATTTCAGCGGAATCATAAAATAATGACATTTTTCATGCTGTTTTTTATCTTTTTTTCAAAGATTGGTTTAAGACTTAGATTTATGAGGTATCATTGGAAAGGTATTTTCTCATTCTCTTTATTATTATTTGCATGCAAAGTATGAAGGAGAATGGTAAGATAAGCGAGCTTTATTCCAAGTTGAATTAAGTTAAAATTTAGACGTGAATGAGTTTAGTGGCAAAGAAATAAAAAGGGAAAATTTATTTCCAAGAATACCCCACAAGTCTAAATGTGTAAAGTTTTAGCCGCGTTATTACGAGTTTTTCTTAAAGCAATCTTTGAAAAAAGTTTAAAAACAGCATCCAGAATCTCATTTTTATGATTTCGTTTTTTTTTTTTTAATATATTGATGCAAATTTTTTATGTTTGAACTGTTGTGTCATCTGAGGTGATTTCTATCAAAAAATATCCTACAAAACTATTTTAATTCAGGAGGTATTTTCAAACTGGCCCAGCTCACGTAAATCTTAACATTACACAGTAGATTATTTTTTCTATGGGAGTGATGTAATCTAATGTACATACAAACTTCTAAGGAAATTTTGAAAGTCAATGAATTTGTTAAAAAATACGGATCCATGATAAGGAATATTAATTGCATAATTAGATAGTTTAAATTGCGAGATATTTTACAATCTTTCGAAGCAAATTAAAGCTTGTTTAGAAGTACAGCAACCGGCATATTGTTCTGTTGTTCAATACATTCGTAATGAGCGTGCGTTGAAAATCTAAAATTTAAAAATTGTTTATAATTGAAGTTGATACAGTTTAGGACTTAAAATAAAGATCAGTTTTTTATCTATGTTTTATTTTATTCTTTTTCGAAGTAAAAAAAATACTTATTGTTATTTCCCTGTGTTTATAGGCAGTACAGCTTTAAACTTTTCCTAACATTAAATGACTTCGATATCCTGCAGTCCCTGTGAAAAAAAAACAAATTTAGAATTTTTTTTATTAATTTGAGTAAAAAAAAAAATCAGGCGCATATCAGTTTCTCGCCTTCAATCTTAGAGTTGCCACATACATATGTATGTATGTATAAACCAACTGCACAAAAGTAAACTTCACCAGCTATTTGAAGTGTTGCCTTTCCAAAAATTTGCATACTTATCTATAAACAAAAATTTTTACATATTTATAAACACCTACTTGATTAGTTAATTTTATTGCAGCTCTATCTGGCAACTCACATTTTCATACGAAATGTCGTCGACCTACTTACGCTGCAAATCTGTCGAACTAATTATTCACCTACAAACCTACACACATCAGATCTCCAATAAACTGTCCATGCGGGATTTTATTTCCAGAAGTATTCAATAGTGGACCAGCAAATACCTTTCTAAAGGTGTGTGTTGTTTGTTTGTTTGTTTGTTTATTTGTAGTAGCCCAGAGTCAGTCATTAAGTAGCACATAATGTTGGCGCCAGCGCCATCGATCAGACGACACCCAGTGAGGCAGCCAGCCATTTCACTGATTTATATGACACAAAGTGAAGCATAAATATATGTATGTACATATTTAAACATACACAGAAATGTACATAAATAGATACATACATACACTCATATCATATCATAAAATTAGCATATTCACTCGAAATACGCTACCCCATAAATCAAACGCTTTAATTTTTAAACAAATCTCGGTTAAGTCTCTGCAGCATTCGTGTTTCCACCGACTTTATTGCTCGCATATCGCAAACTAATTAAACTTTGGCGACTACATAAATTACCTTAGACAAATTACAGATGGTTGGGTTTTTTGCCTCTTCAGCTGCGCAGCTATGTATTTAGGATTACTCTCTGTGGGATGTTTGCAGTTGAAAGAGCTGAAGACTAGAAAGGAAATAATATTAGCTGCTTAATACTATATGTAGTTAAATACGATATTTACCTTTATTTACACGTATGTATGTTTGTTAGGGCGGGTAAATTTTTTCTTAAAGAATATAACCGACTTTGTTTCGGCAAATGAAGTATTCTACTGGAAATTCTGAACAAAAAAGTCCATGGAAGCTCTAAAATAGATTTCGAGCCACCTTATTTTAAATTTTATTTATTGATTCCTAACCAATATATTTGACTATTTATTTATTTATTTATTTTTTTTTTTTAATTTATGTATGACGATTTTACTTGCGAGCAATTTGACGAATTTTTTAAAGCAAATAATTTATCACTGTCCGACTTAGTTTCGTGTTATGGTATTGTAAAGAATGCTGGCGAAAATACAGATAGAACTCAGGCCATAAAAATGTTAATAATTTTAGCGCGGGTAAATGTTAAAGCTGTTTTTGATAGTTTTTTTTTTTTTTAAGGTAAAAAGTTTCCATCAGCTCGAGATTTTGGGTTGAAGCCATTTTTTTAGAAGCTCTAGCGAGAAACTATAGATTATAGAACCTTCAACTTAGGCTTAGATAAACTTTCGACTCGACAAAAAACTGCGGTAGAAAAAAAATCTGTCACACATTGGCTACCAGTAACCAAAGCAACAACGTGGTCGAGAGTGAACAAAATTAAATTTACAAAAAATAATAATTAAAAAATAAGAAACATGTTTATAAAAATTTAATGAAATTTAAAAACATGTATTTTTTGAAACGATAAAATCTAAAAATTAAAAGAAAATTAAAATTAAAAAAAAAATTAAATAAATAGATCAGAGAAAAGAAAAAAAATCCCGCTGCCCGATGACTTGAACCTCGGATCTCTCGAATTGCATACCAGTGCTTTGCTCTGTCGGCCCTTCCGACTGTTGGAGCAGCGCGAGCAAAATGATATACTATGTATGTACATACCAAGTGCTTTCTATCAAAATTAAACAAAATCTTTCAAACTAATCTTACCTACTGAGCTTCAATTGCTTTACAAAACTATCATTGTGAGAATTGCCTTGTTAAACTGCCTGATCATAATGGTGCCGTTTCTGCAATGCCAGATTTTTGAATTTGATTAGTAAGATCGGTATAGTTTGAACCTTCAGAAAACCATTCAAGTTGCAGCTACTGGATTTAAAAAGCTTCATCGAATATAAAGTCGTAAAAGTTCCTATAAAACCTTTAGCTTTCAAAAAAGAAAAAAAAACAAAAAACAATTTTTTCTTTCATTTATGTACTAGAAATCAGCGGTTTGTCAACTGCTTTCAAGTTATTATTAGATTAAATATAACGTAAACAGAAAGACTTCTTTCTGGTCCACCACAAAACGTGCAGGTCTGCTCTACTTTTAATCTAGACGCTGATTAATCGAAATCGTAAATGTCTAAAAGGACATGCGCCACCAAATAAATAGTAAAGCCCAAAGTAAAAAATAAAAAAATAAAAATATAGAACTATGAATAGCGCAAAGCGCGAAATCTATGCATCTGTTGCTCATTCACGCTTTTCTGCTACAATTTATTAAATTTTTTTTTTTTAGAACTCATGCACCTGGAAATTTTAAATATCTTTTTCATTTACTTTTAATATGATGTATAAATGTATGTAAATATCTTTTTCATATGTACGTATATAGTATATCCGTATTTTCTTATTTCCATTTGCATTTAATTGCCTAAATATTATAAAAATTTATTTTACCTACAACTTCAGATAAGAAGAATGTTAGTACACAAGTGTATGTACGTATATATGTATATGTATTTACATATGTTAGTATGTATACTTATTTACGTTTATTGCACTTGATCGTGCCAAAATTAGTGCCTTTGCGTAAATTACTGACGGTGTTTTGTTTTGTCTGCCGCTGCCATTGACGTAGTAAATACGTACATACATACATATGAATGCATATGTACATACAAAATATTTATCTAGCTAGATAGTGGGAACAGGTGATTATATTTTTGGTTGCTATTTTTTTGGGCAACGTTGTGAAAGTGGGTAAATATATGTACATATATGTACACATGTATGTACATACATACATGCAGTCATATCTATAATAAATTTTGCGTATTTTCACGTAAACATATTGTAGAATGTGAATGAATATGAAGATGAAGAAGAATATATTGTGTATGGGTGTATTTGCGAACTAAAATTGCCCTGCTGTGTTATGAAAATTTGAGAAACGTGTAAATCTACTTCCATACAAACATACATACATTTTTCTAATATTGTTAAACAGTTTTCGCTAAAGTAAAATTGCACACTTAAAAATTGATTTTTTAAAACTTAGCATTCTTGACCGAGGAAATATTCGCACATTTCACCGTTTGTAGAACTGCTATTATTTGTGGATGAGACACTGAAATGAGTGATTTTCAATGGGGTTTTTTTGCAGGGACCGAACATAACAGTTATTGATGAAAACTATCATTGAAAAATTCACTATTAAGGATATGTTCTACAAATAAGTGATACCTACCAATTCGGTTTCTTTTTCAACGAGAATCAAATTTGAAAATAAGTTTTTATTTGTAATTTTTATGCAAAATAAAAAAAAAGTAGCAATTATTTTTGCTATTTATTTTATGAATACAAAATAACAATTATTTTTGGTTTTTATCTAACTAGCCTGCAAATAACTGTTATGATTGACTTTCGTAAATAAAAGTCTTCAATAAGTGTTATCTAGGCCATTTAATTTAAAAATCAAAAATAATTGTTATTTTGGATTTATAAATGAAAAATCAGAAATAACTGTTATTTAAGGAGCAATGGAATAAAAGTAATAAAATAACTGTTAAAGAGCGATTTTTTTAATAAAAGTTGTAACTGTTGCGGTCCCTGGTTATTTGTTCTAGTACTTAGTACTAATATATAGTTTTGTAAAATAATTTTATCCTGTTAACTCCCATTTTTAACTAATGGGCCGTATGAATAAAAACTAAGCAATTAGTTTTTCTTAAAATTTGATACCTTTTACTTCAATTTTTTTTTTTTAAATCGAGTAAAAGTTTAGAAATTTTAAGAAAAAGCAATTGTTTATTTTTATTCATAGGGCCCGATTTCTTCAAAAAGACTCATAATGGTAGGATTTAAATGGTAAAGATCAAAGTAGATACAATTGTGCTTTTTTCAGGTATTTTCAAATTTGGAAGTAGTCGAACATTTGGTCTTTGACGGCATAGCCCAATCAATTTGACAAGAATGTTACTCTCTTTTGTGAATTTCCTGTTGACTTCAGCGGCTTGGTCAGCACAATCGAATGCACCTAAAGATATACATATATATTTACATATTTTCTTTGACAGGAAATGATTGGAAGTTCGTAAAGCTTGATTTTAGTTCGTCGCGAAAGCCTCAACTTTTCTACGACTAACAGAGCCCTAATTACACCTTACGACCTATTGGCAGAAATAAGAATATCATACGTTCCCAATAAGCGGAGGTGTTTTATTTGTTGACGGACTGAGAGAGGGCATTGTTGTTAAGGCCTACATTGTCAATTTCAAATAGGTATGTACATATATGTATACATAGGTGTATTTATTTGTAAGTAAACTCAACAGTTCGGGGGAAAATCTTACTTTTGTAAAAGGGATTCATACATCTGTTCCCTCATTGCGCTCATCTCGTGTATTTTCCTTTTCCACTTATTCTGCCTGCTTGGCTTTTGTGTTTTAAGCACACAGCCGCCCGCCCGCCCACTATTTGCTTCCTTTATTCGCTTGCATTTTTAGGGTCCGTTTTTGCACTTGTTGTTTCAAACGCCTTCCGACTTTCGCCCTTTGCGTTTTTTTTTTCATTGTGTGGACGCTGTAGCATATTTTGTTTTGCTCCCCTTTCGAATTTTTTTTTTTTAACACAAGTACTCACTATTCTTCATAGGGTTCTTCTAGGTCGTCGATCTCCTCACACATGATTTTCTTTGAGAACTTGTATTATATTGTGGTGATAGGTATAAATGGCGTAGGATTTACCTATGCATAAATTGGGGTGTTTTATAATGATGTACATATGTATGTATTGTATATACTTATGTATGTGCATGTGTGATGTTAAAGTATATACTCCTGAATAGTCCTTTTACTTAGAAGGTATTAGTTGCAGTTTTAAGAATTTAGGTTATTGCGCATTTATAAATATTTGTTTTTTTTTTACTTGCTCCAGTTATACATACATACAGTCAGTCAATAAAGTTTAGGTACAGCGAATTTTTTACAATACGGGCAACTATTTTTTAAATATTTTATTTTTCGCAAATTTTTTATAAAAATATGGTTAATTCTACAATAAAAACCCCAAAAAGAAAAGTTCCAAACCTTGTACAAAATTAAAGAAAATTCTGCAAAATTTCATTCAAATATTGCACTTTTTATTTACGCTCTCTAGAAAAAATTTGAGTATGCAGGGTTCAAGTATTATCAAACATTATTTTATATGGAAAAAATGAGCGACACCTTCAACAAAAAAAATTCCTAAAAATCAATGGGCTAAAAAACTGCATACCCAACTTCTTTCTAGAGAGCGTAAATAAAAAGTGCAATATCTGAATGAAATTTTGCGGAATTTTCTTTAATTTTGCACAAGGTTCGGAACCCTGATTTTTGTTGTAGAATTGACGGTATTTTTATAAAAAATTATCGAAAAATAAAATATTTAAAAAATAGTTGCCCGTATTGTAAAAAATTCGCTGTGCCTAAACTTTATTGACTGGCTGTATGTACATAAATACTTTATTTTTCCCTGACATCTAATCATACCGTAATATTTTCGACCAACCTCACTAATTCTAAACAGATATGATCTCAATTTTCATCAGATGGCGTTTAGCATCTGGTTTTTGTCATTAAACTTGAGTTCACATTTGTATACAAAATATTCGTGGAGAATGGTGAAAACGATCGCAGATGAGTTAGCTTTATGACATTTGAGTTTCCGAAGGTGTTGACTTTATCGTACAGTCTGAACGTCTTCAATTGACTGTCCTCCTTGATGGCACAGACCAGTAAGTTATGTAATTTATTAACTGTCGTTGCGACTCTGGAGAGAAAGTTGCTTTAGAGCATATCTGACGGTAGTCTTCACTCCATGTTAAATAAAATCTTTTGCTGCCGAAATTTCCTTGTCAAAATTCTAGGATGGGTTAAGTACAATTGATGAAACGGCATAAACATTGAATTAGTTCCCTTCCCACAATGACGACCACGCTCAAGTTTGTAGAGGAGTATTTAAAGTTCCTTCAGCTCTTGGCAGCGCAAACCACGGTAAGACGCCGCGGTGTGCCAGGCTACTGCGGGATCAAGGGTAACGAAGTCGACAAGCTGGCGAGAAAAGGATGCTAAACCGTTTTAATGGGACCGGAACCATTTTGTGGCATCAGTCTTTCTGAAGACTTTTAATTACTGATGCCCGGTTTCCCAAACAAACCAAAAAAAAAAAAAACACACATGCCCGAACAAAATTGTGTCGTTTTAAATTTTAACAGGCTGATAAGCTTAAAATTGATTGGCGTTTGTCGCCCTAAGACAGGTGTTTTGGTTATACATATCTATGTAGATATGTATGTAGATCCGACATTATTGGTCATCCAATCAACTTTCACAATTACGCCACTATTACGGTAGGGCCATCTCGTTTAAAGGATCCGTCGCATTCAGTAATGGACTTGTGTTGGTTTAAAGCTTTCAGGGCTGCCTGACTGCCTGAGAAAATGAAGACAAGTTTCCCCCTCTGCAGGTCTGTTAGCGGTGTTCGGTGCTGCCTCCTGGATGGCCAATACGTCCGCATTGAATGCATATACTGTAGTGGTAGTGGTCGAAAATAGAAGATATCTTTAGCTCATTTATGGAGAGAACTCCTCGCGCTCTCTCTTCAAATTTGTATACAAGTTTATGGCGTTAGACATTAGGTGAGGTTCGCTATATAAATCCTGACTTGTTGACTTGACGAAAACACAAATTCATATTTCCTATCGAAAGTGGCTGAGGGTATAAAATAGTCGGTACCGAGGGATATCGGTATATTCGCTGAAGTATCGAAGATAGCAGAGTGGCCTGAAATTACCTTGCTCCATGAACCAGCTTCTTTATGGCTACTATTACCAAACAATTAGACCAATTAAATCGTGAGAGATTTCTATTAGATCGCATAAGATCTGGGAGAACTTACCTTGGAGATATTTCTGAAAGAAAGCACACATCTTCAATTCCATCTGCCTCCATGCGCTGCAACAGTTGAGTTGGTTCATCGTTAAGTCCCATCGGTTCAGCGAGCGGTGAGACCTGTGCTGTGCCCGAAACTCAAATTATGACTACACATTCGGGTTCTTTAATAGCACACAGCTGGTAACTCCAACTTCCTGGATATAACTGATTGGTTTTTAAAATTAAGGCGATTAAAGTTGACTTGGGGGAAAATAGGACATGGACGAAATCTGCTGTCATATTGAACACCGTCCTCGTCAACCGCAAATATCAAAGAAAATGCAAGCAATTGTGGGGTATCTGCAAGTGCAAGGGTTTCCGTTGCCCTACATATATGCTGCTTGGTGTAAAATGAGCCTAAACGGAATTCGAATATGTACTTTTATTTTAAAGTCTGTATACATTTTTCAAACGCTGAATACCGCATCATATTTACATCCCACTCAATCAGGGTTCGTATTTGCACACACATGCTCTGCTCACACACACGCCAGAAACACATTCAACTTGCACTCACTGCTCATACACATGTGTGTGCATAAGTGGAAAACAAACTCTACTCACAGAAAAGTGTGTGCTGTTTGTTATTAAGCACATGCACATGTGTGTGAGCCGATTTTTGTACAAATTTCAGCCCATGCACATGCACATAATATATTCTTAAAAGAATTTGTTTATTAAACGTTATTTTTTGAAAGACAATTCAATAAAAAGTGAGATGTTGTTTGTTTTTTATATGACAGAAAACATATTAAAAAATTATTTTAAGATTTGAGTTAGAATTCGAAGTGTATAAGTTTCTCTACGCATAGCACACACATGTGCGTGTGCTTTACATTAATAAAAAGAAAGTACACACATGTGCCCGTGCTTTTTACCAAACGGCACACACATGTGATGTGAGCAAATTTTTAATTTTTTATATGCACAGCACACGTGTGTGAGCGTAAAATGTTAGGATGTGCTGCACATGTGTGTGCAAATACGAACCCTGCACTCAATATTCACTAAAGCTTGCCGCGCGATTTAAAACTCACCACACCGTAATCAACATTATTGACACTAACACTAAAGACATCATAAGCGATAGACATGATATCATTATCATCACTAATATGTATGTACATATGTATAGTACCTTTTTTTTGTTAGCAGCCAACGCAACCCTAATTCCAGAAAAATGCAGTGTCAGCAACATCACGAAGGCGAGAAGAAAAAATTCAAAAAAAAAATGTAAAAAAAAAACAATCTCTGCTTGGCATTTGTTTACATTCGCTGCCGTAAACTGACGTTGATGACGGTGATGATGATGATGAGGATGCGGCTAGCCACACCGCGCTGGTTGACTGGGCGGAACCGGGTGCAGAAAATACCACCCCACTCCCACTCCCGAACCCGGCGCTTTTTCCAGCTTTTTCTTTCTTTCTGTTTTTTTTTGCTTGGTTTTTGAAAAGTTAGAATCTTGCGCAAAGCATTTTGTTGCTCCGTTTGATGTTGCAATTGTATGCTCGCATATTTTTTTCTTTCGCATTTTGCGCAAAAATAGAAATTCAAAAACAAACAAAAAAAAATAAAAGTAAATAGAAAAGCATGTGAAAAAAGCTTAAAATTGAACTGGTAATCTGAAGTGGCAGTAGAAGGATGGATGGCTGGATTGGATGCATGTATGGCGAGTTGGATGGATGGTTGTTGATTCGTTGTTGGTTGTGTGTTGCAACAACAAGTAACAAAGCGTGGCTGCCACACTAAGGACGGATTGAGCTGCAAATCACACACCTGCAGATTCTAGTGCGGCGAGCAGCAGTATGTGTGTGTGTGTGTGAGTGTATAGAATAGCGGCCGGTTGGTGGTGGTTGGTTGGCAAGTTAAGTGGAAAGCGAGTGGGAGCTGCTGCTGTTTCTGCTGCTGCTGCTGCTGCATAGTGACGGGCGTCGTCGACAAGTCACTCATCATTCTATTTAGTGTATGTGTTTGGCAAAAACAAAAAAAAGGTATTTGCCAGGCAGGTGGTCGGTCTCCTCCCACCTGCTTGCCCTCTGTCCCTTTGCGGCAGCGCGTCGGTGGCAGTTTGCATTGCAATTTGCAACACTTAATGCACGACACATGCGGTTCTATGCAGCTACGTGCATATGTACGTGCGTGATTCCATGCATATGCATATAGCGTCACCTGAAATGCAAAAAGTCATAACTAATAAAAAATTCAAAGGTCAGTTTTTGATTTATATGACGAATTTCATCGCATTACAACTACCTACATCATTAAAAAAAAAAAAAAATATCACTCACGCCCTTTTCCATTTCAGTTTCAGCCTTTGTTGTTGGCTTTGTTGAGTGAGTGAGTGAGTGATGTTGTACATAGTACACATTTTATGCGCATTAAAGTTTAGTTTAACTTCAGAGCTTTGGGTTTTTTTTCTCCTCCTATCTGCTTGCCTATTTGTACATCTGCGTACGCTTGTATTTGTTAACGATTCTGCAATGTGGCTATGCAAATCACTGCTGCTGCTGCTGCTGCTGCTGCTGCTGTCAGCATTCACTAACCTACACATCTAAAAAGCATCAGCAGCAGCAAAACAGCAAATTTGTATACCTACTCATTCCTATCATTCCCATTTTACCGGTGTTGCCAACTTTTGCGTAATTTTGATTGACAGCAAGCCAATAGTTAGTTAGTTAGTTAGTTAGTTGCTATGCGATATTCCTAACTCTCTGCGCTCTTTTTCATCCCCATGCCAATGTATCGTCGTCTGCCTCTGCAGCAGGCTATTGGGGGTAAGTAATAGTAAATATTTATGATTTTTTGTTTTGGCTTTGTTTTGTTTTTTGTGCAAGTTTTGCATTGACCTTTTTTGCACTCGGCAAAAATTCCTACACTTCATTGTAATGTGGGCGAAATTCTACCCACCCTTCTATATGGTTTTCCTGTTTTCGACTAATTTTCGTTGTACCTATTAACTGAATTTATGTCATTGGAAAAGGAAATAATGAGTACAACATCAGCAAGTAGTAAGTAATAAATTGGATGAAAATATTTTTGTTTGAGTTTGATATCGTTTCATTGAATGATGTCAAGTAAAAAATATTTAACTTCTGACATTGACGTTTTATAACAGTTGTAAACCTTCATCCAGTGGCTCTCAGTGGAAAGCGTCCAGTGAATTTGTTTAGAAATATTCACAATGTTTACCATGATAAATATTTTTTATTAATCTATTCGACATCTTTTTTCACACACTTTTGAATTTTGGTTGTCACCAATATTAACTCCTTTATGCGAATGACAATTTTGAAGTTCACCAGCAAAATTTAAGTGCGAATTTAAGGGAAAACTTACAATTAAATTTCTTCAGTAGCTTTCGAAATTATAAGGAGAAAGTAACCTAAATTTGTATTTATAAAAAATGTGCATATGTATTTGTATGTATAGATGAGATGCCTAACGGTTCCTCACTGACTATGAATATGTTAAACATAACCCAAATCAGACTGTAAACAGGTTTTTCGATTATATTGGTCTGAGGGCCCCTTGGAAGGTTCCAGCATCTACATAAACTCCTCTTTCTTTTCATCAGAACAGACAGCTAAATGGAATGTCCTGTTGTAAACTAAAAATGGTTGAGAGTTTGCAAGAAGTCGTAGCACCTCCCACCGCGCGTGCCGACTGCGTTCAGAGAATATCAATTTAAAAATTTAAGCGCTTTTCGTTTTTCTTTCGGTGCCTTGATCCACCTAACCTTAATGATAAAACAATATTGATTGTAAATAAAATGATGACCAATATAATCAACCAAAAAGAATTAATACTGGATGCGGCAAAGGAAAAGATGTGTTCCTGCCAGGAGTCCCATTTATTCCCACAGACCTTCCATTTGAATTTAAAAATCTTTTCAGTATTCAATATTATATGATTATATGTATGTCGAATGTTCACGAGCGGATGTCCGAATAGTATTTATGCTTCTACACCGCCACAAGAAAATAAAAGTATTGTTCATAAGGAGCCTTAAATTGAACAACAAAAATAGTTTAATTCATGGTAAACTGAAAATCTTTCTTACTGTTTTATATTTGTATTTGTTTACCCCGAACGACGTCGGATGCTCTGCAGAGGTGCCGACAGATGGCGCTGGAGTTGAGATATTTAGAGAAGCCGTCTATCGTACGACCTATATTAACGGTTATTAACTTTATGATAAGAAGTGCTTCTGCAAAAAAAAAAAATGGTTCCAAAACATAGATAGCGCTAGAATCAAAATATTTAGAAACCTTTTAGATTACTTAATAAAGCTCCATCCATTAAGTATGCATACAAACAAGCACAAAATTGTTTAAGCGTTCCGGATATCTTAGGCACATCCAGGGGCATATCAAGAAGAAGTGTGAGGAATTAGAAAGAGCATGGTAGGAATATTAATGACCCCCTTTGAAGGGGGAAAGAAAAGTCTTTCATCCTGTGGAATAGGAGAATTGTAGAAGAACATATCTCACAGGTGGAAATAAAAACATATAGCATCGAAGGAGATTAGTAGATATATGATATGGTATCTCAGAGCTATTATTCTTGGCCCATGAAGGTTCTGCTCTCTGGTCGCGTCGACCTAAACTAATAATTTTCGGTTTACAAACCGTTTTTGATTTTCGGCGCTATTTTTATATTGGTCAACGCACAAGTTCTTAACAGGCGTCGAGAAGCAATCGAAAACTAAAACCACATACATACACATGTACATCAAAGTTTCAAACTTGAGATTTTTTCCGTCTATGGTGTTGTTCTTCCTTAAAACACTTGAACGAAACCTATTTTTATATGGAAGAAAATGTGCAACACCCTTGACAAAAAGATCTCAAAAATCAAGCGCGATCCTTAACCACTTAAACTTGCACCTTATTATACTAAAATATGGCCGGGCTTTATTTGACTCGCCTTAAATCGGTTAGTCGGTTACAGCATCAATCAGGAAGAAGAAGACATTTGACAATGAAGTGTACATAAAATTTTAGTCGTCTTCATTAGGACTTCGACTTTTTTTGATTCAAAAGCCTGTGTATGTAATGTATTGAAATCTTTTTGGAACCTTTGATATAGGTCTAGAGGAAGAGAAGTGTTCTGCTCTCCAGTAATTTCAACCCAAACAAATATTTTTGCATTTCAACAATATTTGTGCAATGGTCAAAACAAAAGTGCCTCTAAAGCATTGCGATGCAAGTCGAGCATTTGATATCAAATATTTCATAAAAATAATATTATTATGAGCTACAAGATATTTTCACCTTTTATTTACAAGTACGAATATGTACATATGTACATACTTATATAAACATCTTCAATAATCTTACAAAAAAAAAAAACTTTTTTCTATTTTTTCTTCAACTTTTCACTTTCAAATGTATTTTCATAATTCAATTTCTCATTTTCTTTTAATCTTATTGCAGCATTTGTATCCTGTGAAGAAAAAAATAAAAAAATAAAAATCCATCAGCAGCGTCGCCATTGACACGAAACACCACCAACAACAACAACAGCAGCAGCAATCACAGCCCAAAAGCTTTCGTTTATTTGTCTGTCCATACCTTTGGTTCGCAGACGTTGATTATAATGATTACTTCCGTTTGCTGGTTCAAACGCTGTTGGCAACAGTTTTTTGTCGTCGTCGTCGTCGTCGACAGCGCATTGGTGAAAATTTCAAATTAATTTGGACACCTCCTACAGCACTATATGAAATACATACAAAAAAAAAAAAAATTGCAAATAGCAAACATTCGCTGTCACTGGCAAAAAATAAAATAAAAAATTGGTTTTTGTTGACCCCAACACCCACCCACCTCATGGATCTCGTGCACATAATAATACATCGATGCTCTTACAGGCGAAAATGTTTAAAAAGTATTAAGTAATTAGTGAATATTCTGCATTGAATTGCGCAAATTGGACAGCAGTTCCGTTATCGAAGGTGAGTTGAGAAATATTTGTTGCATTAAAAGCAAGTAACGGGTGATTTTTTTGAGGTTAGGATTTTCATGCATTAGTATTTGACAGATCACGTGGGATTTCAGACATGGTGTCAAAGAGAAAGATGCTCAGTATGCTTTGACATTTCATCATGAATAGACTTACTAACGAGCAACGCTTGCAAATCATTGAATTTTATTACCAAAATCAGTGTTCGGTTCGAAATGTGTTTCGCAAACCCAATTGCTGCGAACGGCGACGAATCGACATTTCACGGTCTTCAGCAACACTCTCAGAAACAGACGCAATATTCTCTTCTGTACGCACTGTACGCATTCGTGTGGTTGGTTTAATGTCCAATAAAGTAAACTGAGTGCGAAACTTGGTCACAATCGCATTAATTGTTTGCTCACTTGGTCGATTATGTAGACCATAAATCGGACGTAAAGCGAACCGAACACTGATTTTGGTAATAAAATTCAATGATTTGCAAGCGTTGCTCGTTAGTAAGTCTATTCATGATGAAATGTCAAAGCATACTGAGCATCTTTCTCTTTGACACCATGTCTGAAATCCCACGTGATCTGTCAAATACTAATGCATGAAAATCCTAACCTCAAAAAAATCACCCGTTATAAGCTATTAAGTTTTAAGTTGGTTGGCATTGTCAGAATTTTTTTATACATATTTTCCAATTCAAATTAAAGTATCCTGATATCTAAGCAGTCTATAACGGCGGGCTTACATTACACCGGTAGCACTCCAGCTCAGCAATACCCACCAGCGTTGTATTGAAATAGCTGTTGTCTTCATTGCATAGTCTTCAGGGCTGGATTGAAAAGTTACTCGATTGGATCAGTTACTAGGTCCGATGCTTTAAGGTCCTGTTTCAGTTTATTCGAGTTCTAATCAAGCAAAAGTTCTAAAAAGCAAAACTATTAGATAGACTTATGTAAACAGGTCATATGCCAAATCAATCCCAAATATGTACAATATCAGCCGTTAATCAAAATAGTATAATTTTTGGGTTTTTGTGTAGGGCCTCAACCAATTTCGGAGCTAATTTAACCCGCATTTTGAAATTCTATGTACGTTCATTAAAAATGGCAGTAGAGGGGTTAAATTATTCTACAAAAAATTTTACTATTAACCGCAGAAGGTGAAAAAGTCTCTGAATTATGAGCTTTGTGCTCGCACAGTGGAACATTTTCTACTGATTTTTTTTTTTAAATACTTGAAACGGATTTTATAAAAGATAGTTTAGGCACATATTTAAAAAAAATTGTATTTTTATCATCGTATGCTCAAAGTCGAAAATTAAAAAAAAAAAAAAACTTCAAACTATTAAGTAATATTTTATTGGCGAGAAATTTCGCATTTTAAAGGTAGTAAGATTGTTTTTGACGTCGTTGAATTTGATCTGATATAGTCATGAAACTCAAAATGGCTGATCCATTATAGCGACTGTTATTGAAAAAAATTGGTATTAAGTCGGATTTAAAAAAATATAACGAAATTCTGTTGACAGCATTGAAATGGTCGGCAAATGGAATAGGACCGTATATAGTATTGAGAATATTGGACAATTTTTGGGGATAGTTGGACAATTTGAAAATTGATATTCATGATTTTGTAAATTTTTGGTTGCAAATTCTATTTACCATTAATTTAGATTGCTTGGTAAGATAAAAATATCAACATATTTGAGTTGATGGCTAAAAACTACGCCTAGAAACTCGGTGATTTTGTCGAAATAGCCCGAAATAGCTTCCAATTATACACATTTTGAGATCTAAGGCGATAATATATTTATATCAAAAATTTTTTTTAACCGGTCTACTATACACCCATTGAATATGTATGCAGTTCATGCGGGCGTGTACAAAAATACAATAATATGGTAGGTTTATTTTCCTGATACAAGCAGCACTTAACATAACAACAATTACTGATAAATATATGAACGAGTATGTATTACAAAACTATAGCTATTCGAATAAGGTCAACAAGTATCAAACAAAACTCAAGAAACAATTTTCAGTAATTTCCCAACGTCATAAACAATTGTTAGCTTAGTATTATTAAGTTTGCTAATTTAATTGTTTAAAAATTCCAAAGACCACAAAAAAGTGTGAACTTCTCAGTGTGCAAAATGGTGGAAACGGATGCATTGTTGTAATATGGAATTATGATAGGAATGATGCTTTTGAAATCTTTTTATTGCAGAGTTTTTGCACAATCAAGAACTCTACGCATTGTTGCTCCGCATAAAAGTATGTGCAAATATTTATGTATATGAAAGTATTTAATCATGTTGGTTTTTTGCTTAAAAATTACTTATTTACATTAGAATTTACTATCAACTGAAAAAATGGAGTGCCATATAAAAATCTCCTGACCTTTACATGTGCAAATTGGTATGTATGTATATAAATTTGCTTCGATTTCTTTGGCAATTTCCACTTGATGACACAAATATGCGTATGGATTGGATGCACATTAGGGTGGTCCAAAAAGCTGGTAAAAAAAACAATTGGGTATTTTTATTTGGAGTCTCCTGAAGAGAAACACAGTTTTCCGATCGAATAATATTGATTTTCAAAAATTCTATACCATTTCAACGAAAATTTTTCCCCATATAAAACATGTACATACAGTGGTGGAAAAATAAATAGGGGCACGCCATTTTAACAAATATTTCCTATTTTTCTGTTGTTTATTTAATATTTACTACTTTTTTTTATAAAAGTAGAGCTCATCTAACAAAAACCATACAAATTTTTATTTCAAACTCTGTGCAAAAATTATTAACATTCTACAAAATTGCATCTAAATTTTCAACTTTTTAATCAAATTTTTTTGGATTTTTTTTGAGTATGCAGTTATAAGTAGCGTTGATTTTTGACAATTTTTCAACGCATTTTCTTACATACAAAGTATGTTCGACAATTTTTTTTTTTTTTTGTATGCAAAAAAGTGCGTAATACATTCAGAACAAAAATGATCAAAACTCAACGCGATTCAAACTTGCACTTTATTCCACTAAAATTTTATGGGCTATTATAAAACTGCATACTTAAAAAAATTTTTGCACAAAGTTTGAAATATGAATTTATATGGTTTTTATAAAAAAAATAATATTAAATAAACAAAAGAAAAATATACAAGGAAAACTTTAGGCGCTTCCAGCGACCTGTAAATATTTTTTGGTTTCAAAATAAAAAATAGGCGTATATTTTTTTTCGGTACAGAACAATCTTAGGAGGTGAAAGAAATCAAATTCCGACTTTACTTTTTCACATGCAATTTTTGAGCCACTCTAATGCACATACATGCATACATACATAGCTGGTAATAAACTTGTATGTGACATCTTTGAGCAACAAAGCTCATTCATACGAGCACACTTTTGTGTACATATAGAAATATACAGTATTGGTCATATCAATAGCAGCACCCCCATTTCAGAGTGATATTGTTTGTCATCCAAAGAATGAAAAGTTTGTTCTATTATTTTAAGTTTTCTACAAAGTTTTAAACTTGGGTCTAAATGGGTTTTATTAGAGAACGAACTGTACCTATTTTAATTGAAAATAATTGGGCGTGCTATTGATATGACTGATACTGTATGTATATTTTTGCTTATATATGTATGTATTTATGTACATATATATGTGCATACAAATAATATAAACTCTAGTGGAGATAGTCATTCAAGTTCCTCACGCGATAGCTAATAACTACATCAGAGTAGTATGTATGCTATGTATATTTTTAGTCGCTGCTGGGCCACGAAAGTTCAATATACTTTTAGCAACAGTTGGGAATTCGATTGTATGTACATTCACGCTAGCAGCTAGCATCGCATACACCTGCGTAGGTACATATGTATGGGCAAACTTACAATATTACCTAATAATATTAGCACTAACTGTGATGTGCTTATAAATACATACATATGTATATTTGCATATAGCTGTGTGTGCATACATATATACGTACATATGTATGAAAGCAGTAGTTACAATAATTCACTATATCGACGTGCTTGTAAAAGCGGTACTTGCTCGTACCTATCGCACTTCAAATGTCAATTTCATATGCAAATAACTAAATGACACTCATCATCGCATGGCAACATGCATACATACATACATATGTACTTACTACATACTCCATGTATATATAGCCTGCAGAAAAATCGATTGTTTGTCAATGAGTTTCGAGCAGGACCAAAATATACATGTATGTATATAAACAAACACAAACATATGCACCTTAACTTGGCGGAGGCGACAAAAGGAAGGTCAAGGGTACTACTACCAGTCTGTCTACACTATGCTCTTCCTTGCGCAAAGGGGGTTCTTATTCTTAAAAAGTGTGATAAACACTTCTTAGGCGTTTATGTCAAACAGGTTGCCTTTTAATTTTGAAAAGAGAATTAAGATTAAATTAGGTACTTTTATATCTGCACCTTGACCTAAACATATGTATGTATGTATGCGTGGCTTCTAATAGTATTTTATTTGTTAGCGACAGTATTACTGTTATTGATTTCTCACCAAAATTTTGTATGTCTATCGATATTGAAAAAGTCATCTGTATCGAATATTACTGTCAGTATTATTATCGTTATCGATATCAAAAATATCATTATCGGTCCAGAGAGTGTGCCACTACGACTTGGTTGGACCACAGAGAGAGGGGCGTTACTTGAGTGGGATTTAGAGTGCATGCGAAGAGGTCTGCGGATTCTCATTGGATGCATCTGTATTTCTTCAACTAAGATACGAATTTAACCTGCTGCAGTGTGCAGAGCGTCCTGCTAGACAACACGGACCCTGCATAGGTTAGAACCGGCTGGCTAATTGCCTTGTACGCTGCAAACAAAGTCTCTTTGTATTTGCCCCAGGTGCTGCCGTTGAGCGACTTGAGGATCTTGTTGCGGCTTTGTACTCTATTGACAATTGCGGTTATGTACGCCGAGAAAGAGAGAGAGCAAACTATCGCAGGTAACTCCGAGTTTTTTGGAGCTGTTTACAGTCGGAATTGGTTCGCCGTTGGCGTGAATTCCGAGCTGTAGTCTGACCTCTTTCGTCCAGGTGGTGAAAAGGGTTGCCGAGGATTTCGTAAGGGAGAGGGTTAGACTCCTCGAAGTGAATAAGCGAGAAAATTCGGAGAGGTAACCGTTTACTTTCGAACACAAGTCTTCGATTCCATTTCCGGAAGTCATTATCGAAATATAGTAATTTAAACGGAAGCGGGGAAAGGGCACTCGTTTTAACTAAGTTATTGTTATATCAGCGCTTGTTAATTAGTATTTAGTTAGATATCGGTGTAGGTGTGACTATGTACATATTAGTTGCTACAATAATTCAATTGATATCCCAGCCGGTCTCTGAGTATTTCGTTGAAAGTGTTTTTTTTTTAATTCAAAAAAGAGTTTAACCGCGTTACATTTAAAGATTGAAAACGCACCCAGCTTTATTACGAATAACAAGTTCTTTTTTCGAGCTAATTATACATATATAACAAAACCGACTTCAATTCTCATATAAAAATTTGAGATTATCGTTAATTTCTTCATGATCCAATAATCGGATTTAACCCAAATTAGTATGGGACCACCTGTGAGGTAAGACCTTTCCTTCAAAAAATAAAAGAATTATAGGAATTTATTGGTCCGAAATTATGCGGTAACAAACATAAAAAAAAAATTATTTCTTTTTGTGAGATCGTTTAGAATGTCTCGATATGGTTTATTATGCAAAATATAACTCACTTCCTTCTGCTCTCAATATCGATTACTTTTTATTAGTAGAAATCAATCACAATAAAAGTATCGGTAACAAAATATACAATAACCGCATCGATAAATATTGTGTTTCGATTGTTAACGATAAAAACCAGAAAACTGATACTCCAGTGCTAGGCCGAATTTCCACTAGGCATTAAAATGACAAAAAATGTATGCAATTTAAAAAAATGTCATGTGGAAACAGACATAATTAGGCAGGTTCTGCAATTCGCTTCCGAGTGAATTTCAATCAAATCAACTTTGCATTCAAAGTGACTGGGGTTGAAATTCACTCGGAATTGAATTGCAGAACCTGCCTGAATGATTAATTTTTATAAATGTAATGACATGCGTTTTTTTAATGTCCAACATTGTCATTACAAAATTTTGCCATTTAATACCTGGTGGAAATGCTGCATTATGGACATCGAGTACAAATGCTAACAAGAACTTTTCAATTCGTATAATTCTTAGAAGTATGTGCATTTTTTCTTTTTGAAGTGAAAAGGACATCGAACGCCTGTACTCTGCCATCGATTCTTAAGGAGCAAACTATGTAAATAGCAAACTTGTCCGTTGATTTTTTTAGTTTCATATTCTTCTTCATGTGTGCACTTTCTCATTCACTAAACTTTCTTTGACATTGACTACTAATGGACACAATATTTTCTAGATGAACAAATAACCCAAACCAACTTAATCCCCACCTAAGCGTTTGCGATAGGCAGTTATACAAACAAATATTATTTAAGCTTTAGTATGTACCTATACATATACATATATATACTAGTAAAAGTAATGACACTCCAGCAATATTTTTGCCCACAATCTCCAAGCAGCTAATCGAACTTACATGCATACATACAGATATATGTATGTACATATGTATGAATGTTCAAAAAAATCGACGGCACATTAAATGCTATTCCACTCATTGACCACTCAATTTGCACACATTTTGCCACATATGTACATATGTATGTAGATACTATGAGTAAGTAAGTACATGCGTTTAATGCCAGTGTGAAGTATGTATAATACCGCCGCGCCTACTTAGCACATGAATGCCGCGATGCATTCGTTGACGTTGACGTTGGCGACTTTACTGATGTTTGTTCATAGTAAATATTACTCATACGCACCCGTGCACCCGCGCCATTGCAATGCACATTCAGCTTATTTACATACGAATGCATTTGTAGGTATGTATGACTGCTGCTTGCATGTTTGCATATGACCGTGTGGTGGAAGTGCACAAGTGGAAATTTATTGTACCATATACATATGTATGTATGTATGTATGTAAGTAGTATCTGCTATGTGCATTTATATTTAAATTCGAGTTTGTATATTTATAATATAGTTTTATGAACGTGTATTACCTAACATTTCAATTGCAATTGCAGCTATTTGCAATTTTATGAAATTCATACACACACATAGTACATATGTACATATGTACATACATACACTGGCAGCAGAAATAATAGACTCGTCGTACTTTTAAGCATTTTTGCTATATTTATTTAGTTTATTTTATATTTATTCTATTTTATAAAAGCATAGGTTGTTATGCAACAAACATTTGTAAATATGTAAGTCCGCTTTTCAAACTTTGAACAAAAATTATAAAAATTCGACAAATTTTCACCAAATTTTTAAACTTTGTATTCAGAATTTTTAGATTTTTTTTTTTGGTATGCAGTTTTGTAGCCCATTCTATTTTAGTATAATAAAGTGCAAGTTTCAATTGGCTAAAAAATACCGTTGATTTTTTTTCATACAAAGTGTGCTCGACAATTGTTTTNTAATTTTTTTTTTTTTGCTGACGGTGCCACGCGGTGTCACAAAAATCAGCGGTATTGAAACTTACACTTTATTATACTAAAATTGAATGGCCTACAAAACTGCATACCAAAAACTTTTCTAAAAGTTCCGAATAAAAAGTTTAAAAATTTGGTGAAAATTGGCGAAATTTTATAATTTTTGTATAAAGTTTGAAAAGGGGATTTATATGGTGTTTGTTGTATAGCTAGCCAGGCTTTTATAAAAAACAATACTAAACATAAAATAAACGCCAAAACTCTTCAAAGTAAGGCGAGTCTTTTATTTCTGCAGCCAGTGTACATACATATAAACATATTTAGTGTTTTAATTCAGTATTTTCGCTTTGAGTTTTGTGTTAATTTTTCATAATTTTTATTTGTTTTATAATTCTTTTTCTTTCATTGTATTTTCTAAAGCGTATATGTTTGTGTTTTTTCTGTAGTTTTGTGTTTTTTTTTTTGCTATTTGATGATTATTTATTTTTTTCGTTATTACATATTTTTGCATTATTTAATTGCAATTTGCTGCATTATCCGGCACCTCAATGCAAAAAAACGTCAGTCGCCATGCGTTGAGTGCCAAATGCAATGCTAAGTTTTTCTAATAATCATATAAAAGTTATGTATGTATGTATGTATGCATTGTGTGTGTTTTTTGTCTTTCGTGTATTTTGTGCTTCTGTGCTGCATTATATGCAATTAATTTATTCGCTACTGCTACTTTTTTGTTGTTATTTTTGTTCGTTTTCTACGCTTGTATTCTATTTTCATTTTAATTAAATCACATGCTGCTGCACTTGTTCGCTTAATCCCTTACTCATTGTCTAATTGATGTGAAAATAAACAATAGTGCGAGTACAATGCATCATTTTTCAGTTTTTAAATTCAATTTGACGGCTTTAATTTGAAAATGTTTTCTTTTGTTATCTTTTTATACGCTATCACATTTGCCCCTTACTGATCTACGTACAAATTTTGAATATTATTATTTTTTTTTAACTAAAAAAAACAACGAACATCACTTTGATGTCACAGTGCCGAACAGAAGTTAGTTTAGGTGAGGTTCAAGTGGCTGCTGCTGTTCCTAGCCGCACATGTCGGCCTACAGGTTGGCCCTCTTTGTGGTGCTACAAAAATATCGAAGCTCCTACTCATCTTTGAACCATTTACTGGAGTCAAAAAATGTAAACAGTTGCCGGATGATCAACTTTACTGCTGGGTTTGGATCGTTCGGAAACGTTCTCAAGAAGAACAGAATGAGAACGAAACAAACAAAATTAGGACGAAATTATCGAGAACCATGATGGTTAATCCTAAGCCAGAGATAATCTGGATCTCTTGTTATTTTCTGTGCAAAAAAAAATAATAAAAAAATAAAATTAAAAAAAAATAAATAAATAAAAAAAAATAAATAAAAAAAACTAAAATAAAAAAAAAAAAAAAAAAAAAAAAAAAAAAAAAAAAAAAAAAAAAAAAAAAAAAANAAAAAAAAAAAAAAAAAAAAAAAAAAAAAAAAAAAAAAAAAAAAAAAAAAAAAAAAAAAAAAGTTCGTGTCTTAAGTCTTTCGTTGACTTAATTTTCATAATTATGTTTCAGTTCTTATTTGATTTATTTTAATATTTTTTATGGAGCGGTATGAGAAAAAATTTGTTATCGCTTCCATGCTTCGCGAATTCGTTTCGTTTTCGATCAGAAAGCTCCGGAGACTTTAGTTCTCAAATTGTTCTTCAAGAGGAAGTTCCTTTAATTTTGCTCCCGTCTTGTTTTTCTCGAGGACATTCCGGATACTTTTGTTCCCACTTTATTATCTTATAAAATGTTCCCGAAAGTATTGTTGGCATTTTGTTCTCTTTGGGAACGTTTCACAAGGTTTTGTTCTTATATAATTTCCGTTGAGAACGGTCTCGACAGTTTTGTTCTCATGTCGGTTAAGCGTTTTTGAACAAAAGCGTGACGTCCCAGTGGAAAAATTTAATTCGTCACCTCTGACGTTTCGTTTTCGAAAACTAATACATATGTACATAAATATGTATGTATGTATGTACACACACACAATAAACAGCGTTGTGTAATTCTGCTGCTAAATATTTTTATTTCACGTCCAAATGTCTGACTTCATTTTGGATATATTTTTGGATATATGTATATATATTTTTTTTAATATTTTTATACCCCATATTTGTTTCTCTTTCGTAATGGCACATGCGTGTATGTATACTCGTAAAATCCGAAAATAAACAAGAGTGTGCAAGTAGAACACTTCATCATCAGGAACATGAACGCGGTTTCAGCTATGGATTGTTGATATGCAATTCATGCCCAGGCCGAGTGCAGCCAGCCAACCAGTCAGTTAGTCAGTCAGTCACACATTCAAAGTAGAAACTTCATTCGCACAAGCAAATCATATATGTACATACATATCGCATTGTTGACGTGCTGCCGCTGTCGCTGCTTCTCAGTTACGCTAGAATTCCACGATAACGTAGACGTGCATATGCAGACAGGACGGGTGGATGGGCGAACGGGCGAACGGATACGATGCCAGCAACATAAACAAGCGATAGCAACAAGAAGCAGCGAAGATAAGTGCGCGCACAGACAAGCGCATTACTATGCAGAGTCACTCGCGGCTTCCGCTCAGGCTGCCACCAGCTATGTAGTGTACTACGCCATGTCTGTGCTTGTATCGGCGCGGAGCAGTGAATCTGGCAGCATTTCTTCCATCAACACCACTGCCATCTCATCAACCGCGCGTAGGCTCTCAAAGTTATTGCCATCAAGTTGTCTTTAACTTTAAAATGCAAGTTGCACTGCTTCTGCTTGTTGCAAGGAAGCTGTTAATGGCCTGGCCTCGGTGGTCGTGGTGAATGGGAGTTGGAAGGTTGGAAGTTGCCTCTCTACGCTACGCCGCGGCGCGCCGCTGAATTTGTGACCAAGCTGTGGCAGCTATAGCAGATTGTTGCATACAACCCCAACACAGACGCGCACATACCTATTCAGAAGTACATTCTTTATATTTATGCAAAAATTGTACTCATTTTCACGCGCTCGTTGCTAGGCCGCCTCGCACCGTCTGCTAGCCGCTGTCGCCCGTTTTATTCGACACTTTTTTTTTTGTTGTTTATGTGCGATAGCTGCCGCTTAGTGTTGCCTATCAAGAAACCAGCCAGCCAGCACTTACCGGCAGCCCGGCAACCCGGCATTATGAATCGTAAAAAGCGCTCGACAACAAGAAATTGCATAGGCTGTGGCACAATGCTGCTATATACAGTCATATATGTACATTAGGTTGGTCCAAAAATCCATGTGAAAAAGTAAGTTCGGAATTTTTATGCTCTCACCCCTAGGATTGTTCTATTCCGAAAAAATATACCGCTATTTTTTATTTTAAAATCAAAAAAAAAATATTTAAAGGTCGCTCAAAGCGCTCAATGTATTTTATATGGGGGGAAAAACAAGTTTTCGTAGAAATGCTATAGAATTATTGCAAATCAATATTTTCGATCAGAAAACTATGCTTCTCTTCAAAAGATTCCCATTAATAATACCCAATTATTGATTTAACCATGCATAGTAACTATATTTTATACGTCCGCCAAAACCCCCAAGAAAATACAGTGGTTGTATAAATAAAAAATCTTTAGTATTAAACACTGGTTAAATAAACAATTGCGTGTCGTTATTGGAAGTCTCCTGAAGAGAACCAGGGTTTTTTGATCGAAATAGCAATGGTTTTTAAGAATTCTATAGCATTTCTACGAAAAGTTTATTTTGCCCATATTCATACATGGAAAACTTTGGGCGACCTCTAAATATTTTTTGAGTTCAAAATAAAAAATATTGGTATATTTTTTCGATATAGAACAATCCTAGGGGGTGGGAGCATTAAAATTCCCACTTTACTTATTTTGGACCACCCTGATGTACATGAATGTTGTATGTATGTTTGTGTGCACTACATACATGCAAAAATTTTTCAACCTTACACACATCCACACACACACGAAGTTCATTTCGCCTTCTAACTATGAATACGATTTTACTTCTTTTATTTAGCCTTTGCCTTTTCCACTTTTTTCTGCCTACATTTGTTTTTGCAAATTGCAAAAAAATACTTAAATCAAAGTCATGAATACATTTGTTGAGTGAATGGAATGAGCGAGAGAGAGAGAGGTGGTGGTAATAGTGTTAGAGGTGGGCGAGGGGAGTTGGGCACGTTATGCTGCACTAGAAATGCATGATGCACTTACTCAACTTGGCTCTCGCTATTGCTCTCATCGTCTCAATTATTACTCTCATGACCGTTGTGTGTACATATGTATTTTATGTAGCCTTCTATGAAAAACAAAAACCAATGGTAGGTACATTTCCCACCTCCCATGTCCCCTTTTCATTTATATTCGCGCTGCAACGAATTCTTTTTCATAATCCAGCAATACTAAAAGACGAAGCTGAATATCTATTTTAGCGAAGACCGATGCAATGCGATGTGATATATGTATTTTTTTTTTGTTCTGAGTTGCAGCTTATAAGGTGTAAGAATAGTACGGCAATTCCTCGGCAGCAAATCAGCTCTGGGACATTGCCATAATCGACGTACCCGCCGAGGCAATACTGGTGGTTTTACAGTAAAACCTCGATATAAGTGAAAAATGCAAAATTTTTGAAAAAAAAAATTGTTATACCTAACCATTGTTTCTTTTATAACGGGATTCTAACCGTCAACAATTGAGAATTCGCTATGTAGAGGCTTTTGAGTCGACACTACCAATGATACTTTTAGTTTTTTGTTTTATCACGGTTCATCGAGATTTCACTGTACAATGGTGGAGTGAATTAAATACATACAGTATTGCCATTTATGGACTTTTCCTACTAAAATTTATAGGATTTTTCTTCTTGGTAGGTTAATAGTTTCAAAAAAAAATAGAATCGGTTTGTCTCCAAACTAAATTATAAATCCATTTCAACTTCTCCTTAAGAACTACATAAGTGAACGCGGAATAGGGTAATTTTACTGTGCTCATGATCTCTGACCGCCTAGTTGCTAGTTCCAGAAAGTACAAGTGTTTGTATTTGCCTTTGGGGGTATCCTAGTATCACCGCTACAGATTCATCCAAACACACTCCCACCTTGGCCAATCCGTCTGCTCTCTCGTTGCTTGACTGAGTCACCAAGCGTAGCTCCATCTTGCATTCTTTGACTTGCTGTCTAGCTGGCTATTCGAAGAACTTCTATTACAGTTTCCAAATAGGACTTGTTGAAAATATGCTACCTTTATTTAAAAGCTCTCTCTTGATTTAGGCGACTAGAGTCCATAAGGTTGAACTGGTTTCCAATAAATTATATTCGCTAAAATTTTTGCTGAAATTATCCTCCCAACGTCAGACGGATTTTTATGAGGTGCTTTTTTCGGATGGGGAATTAAACCTGGTATTTATTGAACAACAATTCGAACCTCCATCGAACGTCTGGGGGCGGTTGGCATGAATTGAATTACCAATACCATAAACATGCCAGAAGTTTTCAATTGTACAAAATTTCGAATTAAAACTCGCTTCCTGCAAGAACAAAAAGAAACCCGTTTTCTTACAAGTAGTAGAATTTGCGAAATTTACACATTTTGCATCTAACGACTCGTAGAAAATATGTACATACATATGTACATGTGAATTTGCAGCTCAGCGCAACAGCGTTGATAATGGACTAGCATATTTATTTTTGTTTCCGACCACCACTGTTCTCCCACACGTACGCGCTGTTATTTTATCCAGTCTCTGACTTTTCAATGACAATTCCAGTACGGGACACATTTGCATTCGCGCTCTTGTTAAACGCTAATGCAACGCTCTCACATGCACTCGTGGTAGCCGAGAATGAGACACGTCACACGACGGGAAAGTCTGCGTAATTTTAGTTAGAGAGAGAGAGAGAGGGAGAAAAAAAAGTAAATAGGAATGAGTAGTAGTGCGATTTTAAGTGGGTTCGGAAAGGGTTGCTTTGCGGTGCGCCTTCATGCGGTGCACTTTAAAAATGCCTTTTATAAAAATGTTGTCCGTATATTCTTTTTGTATAGTCTTTCATTATGCTTGCAAAAATGGTTGCCTATACGATATTCGCAATCGTTCACGAATGCACACACTTTTATTTTCATAATACATACATATGTATGTATGTATTCAGATTTCGTCTAAAGGCCCACGAAGTGCTATGCCAGACAAGCGCAAAGGCGGTAAATACCCACCAGGCTCAACCTAGTAGTAAAGAAATGGCTGTACTTTCGCTGCTTCTGTTAAATTTCCCGCACAATGCTTCTGAATGAGATCGTGGAGTTAAAAAAAAAAGTCAAGTCGCACCAGCTATCCAATTTTTCCAAATTACCTTCGAACATTGCACAACAATGCACTGCATCTCTGATTCCAACCCCTTATTGTCTCTTCTTTTAAATTTCTGCAAATGTTTCTTTATTTGATTTTTTTCGTCTCTTTCTTTTCGTGTTTCATACATATCTAAGTCCTTATAGCCGCGCATCTTTTTGCGTTCCGCTTTTCTTCTCACCTTTTTCCAACTTACGAGTGAGCTTGGTGCGCCAATATCAATCTTATGTCTGAGGCTAGCAGAGGCAAACTTTCAGAAATTTCGAATCACTCCAATCACTCGCGACCCAGCTTAAATTCTAAAACAAAAAAATCGCAGTTCTTTTATTTGTAGCATTTCTAATTTGGTTTTTTTCTGCTGAGAACTGTTTCATCATTTTCGTTTCTATCAGCGTAGCCTTCATCCTTGCATGTCTAAAAATGAAGATTGACGTCTTAGTTTACAAGCAGCCACAGTTGTGGGCGCGTCACTGGAGCTCGAAGAGCGGCAGTAAAATTTTAAATCAGCTGCCTAGAAGCTTCAAATATGCTCTTGCACAATTATTTGTGCATGTATGTACATAAATATGTATGTATGTATGTATGTATGTTAAAGTTGCATTCAGCAACATTAGCCACGCACGTCTACTCTATTCATCGAGCTGAAATGCAACACTGCATTCTTTGCGCTGCTACTTTTGTGCTCCACACTACATCCGCCTCAACAACGATGTTGATGATGTTTCTGCTTCTTCTTCTGCCTCTTCCTCATCCTCCTTCTCATTTTCTGCCTCCACGCGCACAATGTATTTGTCGAGTGGGGTTACTGACATTCATTCGTCGTTTGTCCCGTCATCATAGAGTCGTACGATTTGTGTCGTCTGCACGTCTACGCTGCACTTGCTCGCATTCCACACTCCCTTCTGTTATCGTTTTGTTGTTACATGTGTATGTATGTATGTATGTATGTAGTTGGTGGTTCTTGCATTGCATTCGTAGGCTCGTTAGTTCATTACTTCGACGTTGTTGTTGTTGTTTTTTTTGTCTCGTAGATTAGCAGCAATTCGTGTGATATTGCCATCAATTCATTCGTTAACGCCGTCTGTTGCCAATCGTATTCGTGATTCTTTTGTTCAATTTGTTCTCTGTTCATTGCGCTCTTGTCTTGTCTTGTCTATTTTCCGTTTATGGTTTTATGTTTAAGAGTTGAGGATTTTTCATCAAGTGCATCTCATTTTTCTAATTATTCAAGTTGTGAGTCAGAATCTGTTCAAGTCTTTCTCTTGCTCACTTTTCTTATTTGTTCGTTGTCTCTAATTATAATTTTTCGCATATTTTTTTTTTATTTTGCATTTGTTCTTAACTTGCGATCTCATTGTGGTTAACTTTGATTCTAAACACACTCTCGTGATTGCAATATTTACATACATATATGTAAACGTAGTCCCGTTACAACTGTTACTTCAAAAGGATTTGAACTTTGCACTTGTTTTGAATTACCTACATATCAGAAAACATGTTTAAACATAAAAAAAAGCACCATGTGTACACAATAACCCAAGACGAACACAAACATTGTCAAAAATTATTATTTTCTTGCTTCGTTGAAAGCATTTCTCGCTTGTTGTTCATACCAAATGCAGAGATGTCATCCTGGGCTTGGTTTTCCATTGTGTTCGTGGGCACCCTTGCCTTCTTTATCTACCCATTGGTGCCGGATCAAGGGATCCTTTTACCGGAAGTCTCGCCAGCCATACATACAGCAGGTCCAAGCCAGGGCAATGGTACTATTTTAGCGCGTCATCGCGTCCAGGACTGAAGACAAACTGATACGGCCCAATCATTAGCTTCATGAAGGGCTTCAGTCTTTCACGCAGTAGTGTCCCTAGGAGCTTCTCAGCAATGCTGGTATATAAATATGCCACTCCAGCTCTTTTCCGTCACCTTTGAATACCTAAATCGGTGTCAGCTCCGGGAGCATAGTTGTTTTGAAGCCACTTTATTGCTGTTCTTAACTTGTATTGGTTGGGTGGAACCTACATCGGTGTCGCCAATCAATAGCGGCAGTTCTTGGTGGCGGGTACTTTTTAACTACCATGTTCCGTACTAGTTTTTACTTGGCTGGTTGCAAGCCCAGCGCACAACCCATTTCTAGTAGGCTTTATCATCTCCGCCGTCCCACAATCTCTGCTACGCCATTGCCGGGGCATATTCGTATGACCAGTAACAACAACTTAAGAAATTAGGTGTAAATATTCAAATTCCTGCGCTTTTCCTGCATTCACAAGATGAGGGAAAGGTTAAAGCTTCGAATAGCGCAGCCGCAAGCCGTCGAATCTACATACGACGTCATATTGCGCCTCGTGAGAATACTACTTATTTAGCAGTATGTACACTGTTTCATTGGATATAGTATAACCCACCGCGTTTGGTGCTAAAATTATAAGAAAAACATTATCATAAGACACTCATCTTCGGGGGCTGGGACAATCTCGATGCTTCCTTCTGCTAACTGAATACATACCCGCAAATGGATAGGATTTGAGAAATATTTTGTTAGCGTTACATCCAAGGAACAATTTCCTACTTATCTAGTTCCACTGCGCAACAACAGTACACACTTTGTTTATCATCGATCTATGTACTATGCTGTAGTGATAAATTTTAGGGGCTCTGCTTTTTCTCCTTCTCTCCTTTTTCTTATTTCTCTTCTTTAATGCTTTTAAACAATTTCACCGAAAAGTGGACGATAAGAAAGGTGGAAAGTGTTGACCGCAATGACAACAACAAAGATTAACATAGGCTAGTTCATAAATAGCAATTAAGATAACAATGAGTATGAAGAGACAGCCGTAAGAAGCCAGTCAACCCTGATAGCCGGCCGGCTATTTGTACAAAAAAAAAAACAAAAAATGGGCAAAAGGTTTCTTGAACCTTGACAGTATTGTTGCTCTTTCCTTTTCAATTTTTTTTTTGTTTTTTTTTTTCGTGCTATTTGCTAGCGAACATAGAAAATACAGTAACTTTTGTTTATGATGTACGCTTGTGTTGTTGTTGTTGTTGATTAAGTGTTTAATGGCTCTCGTTAGGTTGCCATTTCGATTTTCTCTCTGTCTTTACCTGTTTTATTGATTCCGTGGATGACTCAATGGAGTTTCGATTTACTTTTTACGAAGAAGTGTTGTAATGGCGGAGTGTAGTGTTTTATTTATTTTTTTGTTTTTTTCACTGTCATTTTTTTAGCCAAAATTTGTAATTGTCCGATATTGCAAAAGTCATTCGAAGAATTCATACAATTCCATGAGATTCTCCAATTTCGGCAGACAAACAACTTGGAAGGGCTTGAGAACGTAGAAAGCGAAAGCCGAAAAATACATATACAGTGACTCAAACAAGTGTTCACGTGTTGATTTTTTTTTTTTTTTATATTCACAGCGTGTTTTCAATATAAATTTTCTACCGACTTCAAAAAAAAGGAGAAGATTATCAATTCGTCGGAATATATATTTTTTTGTATGTCACCGCGTAACTTTAGACCACGTCAACCGATTTCGATAATTCTTTTTCTATCGGAAAGGTGGTGTCTCCGAGGTGGTACTCATAAATTTTTATTTGCGAATTGAAGTTGGTTTTTTTTTTTGCTTAAAAATTACTTGTTTTTTTTTTTGTTATTTTTAACTGACTTCACAAAAATGAGAGAAGCAGAGAACTAGCATTTTTCCAACTTGAGAAACAATTCTTTTTTCATACAAAGAAAAAGGCCCTTTTTGTTGAGAACGCTATGATCCTCCACTTGAGATACTATTGAGAAACAACGTTGGAGATTTGAAAAATACCTTAGTTCTCAACTTAACCTCAAGTTGATCTCAAACCTAAATGTTTGTTGGGAAAGTTCTGAAAAATTTTCACTCGTTTTAATTTTATTAGCCCAGTACCATATACCAAAACATTTTGCTAGTGCCAAGTACACACATATGTATGTATGTTTGGATATGTGACCAATTTCTATATATGTATGTAAGTAGCTATGAAAATTTTTGTTGGGGTAGCTAATGGCTTACTCATACCACTTTAGTCTTCTTTAACTTTGTTAGCTAGGCGTTGAATCGTAAATTCCACAAAAGTTGTCAACAATACAACTACACTCCGCGTTAATTTACATATGTACATTAGACTGCATCACCAAAAAAAATGTTGCGGTTTTTCCGCCAGGATTACAAAATTTATTATATTTTAAGACGTCCACCAAAATATTTCGGAAAAATATTAAAATTTAAGTGAGCTGGACCGATTTGAAAATACCTCCAAAAATGGAGATTTTTATGAATAAAAATAGTTTTTTAAAGAACTTTTTGAAAAAAGTTCCCTCAGATGACAAAACAGATTAGGCTTAAAAAATCTGCATAACAATATTTAGAAATCTTTTCAACGCAATCGTAAGAATGAGAGTTTTGATGCTGTTTTTTTACTCATTTTCAAAGATTGATTTACGAAAAACTTGAATAACTGGGCCAAATACTATTCTGATTTAGACTTACACACTTTTTTATTTCTGTCAAAAAAAATGTCATTCGTGTCCCATTTTTTTTTTTTTCAACTACCAACACATCTTAATTCAACTTTGAATGACGTTCGTTTATCTTCCCTTCCTCTTTCATCCTTTGAATGAGTTTATTATCAAAGAAATAAAAAGGGTGAGAAAATACCTTTCCAATGACACCTCTTAAGTCTAAATCGGAAGAGTTTAGGTTCACTAATTCAAGTTTTTCTTATACCAATCTTTGAAACAACTTAAAAAACAGCATCAAAAATCTCATCATTACGATTCCGTTCAAATTTTTTTTTTTTAATATTTTTATGCAATTTTTTTTTAAGCTTAAACCGTTTTGTCATTGAGGGGATTTTTTCAAAAAACATCTTTAAGAAACTACTTTTATATATAAAAAACACCATTTTTGGAGGTATTTTCAAATCGGTCCAACTCGCTTAAACCTTAATATTTTTCCGAAATATTTTGATGGGCGTCTTAAAATATAATAGATTTTATAATTCCAATGGAAAAATAGTAGAGATTTTTTTTTGTATGGGAAGTGATGCAGTCTAATGTACATGCATACATACATGGGTCCATATTTGCAGTTAACTACATACATATGTAGAAAAATATACATTTAAGTTTGTGGTTAGTTTGTTAGTCGCGCGCCTTTTTTGTTTTCAATTGCATGAGTCAGCGATTGGTCCCGACTTTTTAATCATGATATTTATGTATTTGTGTGTTATACCTCAATAAGAATGCGTCAAACAAATGAAATACAAAATAGTGAAGAAAAATTACTTACTTAGATCTATAATTCCTACTACAAATGGCTACTTAGTTAAGTAAAATAGCCGACCGCGGAGTCATCTCACACACGAAGCGCGACCAACAAGGCCCAGTCCCAGTTAGTAACTTGAACGATTGATACCCACTAGGAAAAATTTACCAAGTCTAAACAGTCACTTATCTAAAAATTTTGTGGAGAAACAGGCTTTTTCTGGGTTAAAGAAAGTTTAAGTTAAGAAAAGAATAAGGAAGGTAAATAAGTCTTATTACCACATTTATCCTATTCATCCGAAGTGTAGATTGGTCATTCTGCACTTGGTCCTAAGATTGTGTTCGTGAAAGCCGTTGCTTTCATTTTGCACTCATGGCTGTCGAAGGGCGAGGTCAGGCAATGAGCGGCTTTTATTTCTAAGCGGCACCGCCCAACCTTTTAGGAATGCCGCTCACAGTCCGCTCATTGCGTGGCCTCAGCCGAATCGAGTGATCTTTTCACTATGCGTTATTCTATGTCAATATTATTGGAAAGCTCGTACAGTACCCGTTATCCACCTGAACAGTGCTATAGAGCATGTGGAGAATCGTTCTATCGAGACCCCCAAAACCTTCTCATCTGTGTTCGACATCGTTCACGTTTCTACGCAAATTAAGCATACTTAGAAGAAAGTTTTGTTCCTTTTCAATGACAAAAGTTATAATAAGCTTGGAAGGCGTGATGCATGTATCTGCCCATTCTGAAAGCCAGGAGTGGACACATCCCTCTAACTATTTTTATTCCAGAGTGTCTATTAAACAACTAACTTCCACAGTGGCAGTGGAAATTAAACAGGCCCGAGAGTTCTACTTATGTATCTCTGCCAAGCTATTAAAAAAGCGAGTCCCCAGAGGTTAGAGTCGCTCGAACTCTAGGGCTAGACTTTGTCATATAAAGTAATAAATCGACTTTTTCTCTTTTACATCCCGACAACTTCTGCGAATAGAAGTTTTTGGTATACGCCATGATCAGAGAATAGTTGCAATAGCACAGTGCGCTATGTTGACATCATTAAGTACCCGTACTATAGATTCATTCAACTTCAACAGCTCGTCAGTCCGTTTCGGTACAAAGTTATTTAATACGTCTTTGGTAAGATCTTGAATTTCTCCCAATAGATCACAAGTCGGTGGTTGTAGGAAGTTATATTCTGCAAACTGCAGTCTTCTCTATGCCAAATGTCTAGTGCTTGAAAGGACCTGCAGTTATCAGTCAGCCGATATGAATTCCTCCGAATAGAGACCAGCGCCGACTTGTTTTCACATCTTTGAGCACATGTTAAAGATGGCGATACAATCCAATCTGTCGGTAAGCCAGCGGCCCGTTTTTCTGTAGCTGGAGAATGTATAGAAATCCTGATACAGAAGTCCCAGATTGACATAATTTTATCGGCTTAGATCTCTTTATGCCGCTCTCTTTCTAATCAAATCACACTACTTGTTACATACTACATTTTGCTATTGGTTAGGTGCTACTAGTTCCTAGAGGGGCACTGCCATCGAACTCTCACATACTTATGTACATACAATGCTACATGGTACATTTTATGCACTTCGTATGCTTTTCTTCTTAGATGCTCTTTTCCTTCTAGTTAATCATTTTGCCAAGCATGCGTAGTTGTTACTGCTCGTATAAATGAGATTGCATCAGTTTGGATCGAACAGTCAGAAATCGAGCATACTTTAAGAATTTACTTTTTTCGCGCGATCGCTAGTCTCTACAGCGCTTAAAAAAAAAAACCGACATGAATCAAAAAAGTGAAGTATGTAACAAAAAACGAAAACGAATCGCTCAAAACATTCAGAACCTCAAAAGCCGCCAAAACCTATGCTAAGCGGGGATATAGTGAATTTATATACAAAAAAAAACTGCAATTTCTGTGAATTTCAAAGTAAACAGTGGGTATTTCTACTCCGCCTTTCGGTATAAACTCGGCTGTAAATTTGCGAAACTTGCACTTAAACTGTTTTCATTTTTATCATCACTTCCTGCAATCTCCACTTCCGCGCCTCGCTTTAAGCGATGGCGAAGAGACATCTCAGTGCGGGTGGTGGTGGTGGCATTCGGCAGTGTAAAACTTTAAAAAGAACGCAAAATTGTGAAATTCGAGTCGTCGGTCGGTCGGTTCGCTGCTCGCCTGGTCAGGGTCCGTTGGCGCGTTACTATGCCTTCCTCTTAATTAAACCGCAAGATTCGCTTAATTGAATTGCTCCAATTCGGCTGGTCGTAAAATGAGTTTTAAATATTTTATTTGTTAAAGTGCATGCATTGTGTTTATTTGTGTGTGTATAATACGTTTTTTCTGCAGTTTAGTTACACGAAGTAGCAGAAGTTCGTTGGACGTAAAGTATGTGAGAATTAAATGCACACACATATATACGAATTATCTGTTTTTTTTCGATGTTTTTTTCCTTTGCGCCTCACCACTTTGACAGAAGTAGCAGAATGTCCAAGAGATTGGAACTAAAACTATTGCGTAGGAATATTATTAATAATCTTTAATGTTATTTATAAGTAAGTTTTTGTGGATGGTCCACAAAACTTCGTACCTAAATTTTGTTTTAAATTCGGAATAATAAGTTTAAAATTTTGATGAACATTTGTTGAAATTCGTCAAGTTTTTATAAATCGTGTAGAAAGTTTTAAATTTTGACTTAAAAGTGTTTGGCTAGTGATTTATAATTTTATTAAAAAAAAAAATAATAAATGTCAAATAAACAAAACAAAAATAGCATAAACGTGTTAAAATGTCAAGTCTCTATTTATTTGCCCGCCACCGTACATATATACATACATATGTATGTGCCTACGTATGCACGCCGTCATAAATTTGGAAAAAATTTAACATTTTAACGGATTCCCGATTTATCTGCGTGAATTACATATATACATACATATTTAGCTTTGCGGTCAACACTCATTTCCTTAATACCAAAGCTGCAAATGCACGATTGGTTGACCATATTAGTGATTTGAAAAAGGCTTGGCAAATACCAAAAGTAAAGAAAAATTTAAATCGTTGGTGAAGACAAAACATTAATTTCGTATGCCCTACGCAAACACAGCGAAAGAAGCAGCAAATAGCAACATACTTGTGTTTGCGTTGACTTGCTTGACAATGTGACTGACTGTCACCTCCTGCCACAATTTAATTTGTTTCCATTAACGCAGCGCTTCATTTTGACCACAAAATATCAAACAAGCAACCAACAGGCGAACGCAGTTCGATTGACAACAGGCGCGAGCCGTTGACTATTCAGCTGAGGGGCTCGCGATATACAGTTATGTGAAAAACAATAAGCACACGACATGTTGCCCAATTGTGGCTGTTTTTCTTTTGTTTGCTTAATGTTAATTATTTCTTTTAGGTCATTCCATGTAAAAGAGGAAACCGACATAAATTTTAAAATGTCCTTATTATCTCTATATCTCTTTTTAAATAACTACATTTCGTTAACCAGTTGAAGGATATGAAAAAAATAAAAATAAAACGAAGTTATAATTGTTGTCTACGGAAACTTTTACTTCATTCATAACTACTTTACAGCAGTCACAAGGTTATGTCCCACCAGTCACAAATTTAAATATTTTTCAATATTCCTATGAAGTTTATATCAGCCTAATTTTTATTGAATACGAAAGCGCATAGCTCGCATTTTACAACACAAAAACATTTTTCGCGAAATTTATCTTTTTTGGCCAAAATTATTCTTTGTGTCACAATCACATTCATTCAGATGATAGTTACATAGAACTAAGAAATAGTTTCGTATTTTTTCAAAAGGGAATTTTATCCATTAGTTATAGTTCTATGTCAAAAAATATGTGTCGCTGTTGTCGTTGTTCCGATGACATAGTTATAATCCACATTCTGTAGTAAAATGTCCCATCAGTCACAATGGAATGGCCCTTTTTTTTTAAATACAACTCATTATATAACAAAAAAACATTAATGCCTATCTTCAAACTTTAAAGAAAAATTTGAATATTAAAAAAAAAATACAACAAAAATAAGCTTTTTGTTATGAATTTTTAGAAAAATTCTAAGTAACTGTGTAATGAAGAAAATGCGTGACAGCATATGCAAAAAAAAATCTCAAATCAATGCGAACTCTTAGAGCCACTTGAAGCTTGTACGCTTGTCTATTACGCTAGAATTTAATGGGTCAAAATGTCGTGTCCCTATTATTTTTCACATGACTGTACTATGTGCTACATACATACATACGTCATAGTCAAAGGATGATTCAGTGCGTTGTCGGTAAGGATAGCAATAATTTCTGCTTTTTGTTTTTCTCGTATACCTATTTGCCTCTTTCCATACTGCATGGAGAAACAAGTCTTGCAGTGGCCACGTCACGACGATGATACCACTACGGGTGACTGCTGAGCAAGTCAGCATCAACACAAAAACATAGATAAACACGAAATGGCGTATAAATGACACTCGAAATACGTTTCTACTGCGGCAAGCACATTTTTCCCATTCGATTTTAATATTTTATGCCCCTTTTCTTTTGTTTTTTCTTTAATTGTTGTGTAGTAGCGTTTTTTTTTTCTTTTTTTTTAATTACTTCCTCATCTCTTTGGCTCGCAACTTGTGCGCCTGCTTTTTGTTCTCCGCCATCGCTGCCACCCGCACTCAGTTACCTTGACTGTTGTTGCCATTTGCTGCGACAAGCGCCGGAATCTGCCAGCAAAAGTCATTTGCTGCACTCGCTTGCGCGCTCCTCTATATCTATAAATTTCCTCTGATTTCTCCTTTAGTCTGCTTGGCGCTTTGGTGTTCGTCGACAGCCTCGACTTTGACGAGCTTGCACCGAGAACTTGGCATGCAATGGTACGAGTAAGCACGATGAGCGTTAGTGTGTCCGCTCGCTGCTGTAGTGCCTGTTAGTCCTTGTTGCCGTCACGCACCAGTGTCTACAGCTCACCTCCCGCCGCATGGAGCTACATAAATGCACTCGTGCTATGCCGCCACACTCATCGGGCAGTCAACCCAAAAGGAGGCTACCGCTCAAATGCCCTGCGCTCAACACAAAACAAACGCCACCGCCCTTACCATAACCGTGATCCATGTTGCTTTTACAGCATTTATGAACTAGGGAATGGCAGAAGGAATGTAGCCGGTTGCTCTCGATCTCATATTGGCTTGGCTGGAATTACACTTTTTTTTTCGAAATCTGCCACCCAGCAGTCAACATACTATTTTTCCCATTTTTTGGCGTTTTTCTTTTTCACCTATCTGGCTCTGCTAACTGCACTAATAACTTTGCTGGCTTGCATATCAACACAAATATCAAAAGTTGTGTCTCTCATGTTTGCGAAAAGTATGAAAAGTACGACACAACGAAAGCGCAAAAAGTGCATAATTGATTGAAGGACGAACGAACGGAAGGGATATTTGGTAAATGTGTTAGGCCTCACTGGTGGTACGCCCACCAAACACGCCCGGCAACGGAAATATGTACTTTTCGCCGTGTCATGCAGCGTGATGAAGGTGTCTGGACAGCACGGAGACAGGGCACAACAGATTTTAGTCTACGTACTGATAAAATAAAAAAGAGAAGAGTAGAAATATTCATCGATTTCTGTTCGTTCGTGGTCGCTTGTACGCTCTATGGTCAGGTTAGACAGCAACAACACTGCCATGTGGCAACGGTGGCATCTAATTGTTGATTTGACGTGTTTGATTTTGCACGAGATAAAATCGTTACTTTGTTTCGTTCGTTAAGCTAGCGAAGCTGGTGGTTGAGTGAAAGCTAAGAGGAAGAAATTGTGTATGTAAGTTCATGAACTTTTGAGTGAACAGGATACAATAAATTGACGGTGATGGAAAATAGTTGTGTACTACTACATTCTATTATGCGGCAACAGCATGAAACTCACTTTGAGCAATGAAAAATTTTAGTGTCTGAATACAGAACTCAAAATTAAGAAAACCCTTATCATCTACTGGTAAGTGTCTAATTTTTCAAATCCTTGTCTAATCCATGTCTAATTCTTACTACTTTCTTAAGTAGTCCTTGTTACTTCATTTAGTAAGGATAACACATGGATTAGATAAGGACTAGAGACATGGGACGCTTAAAAATAATAAGGACTTCGGTTTTTGAGCCTATGGATACAAAAAATATGGAATAAATTAACCGACGAAAACTTGCGTGCCGCTTGCGCTTTTCTCTCAAAGTGTTTACCGCTGGTAAACCCAAATAAAGCTTAAATTTAAAAACTGATTAATTTGGTTAAAGTAAAGTCTGTGAAAAACTAACTATAAAATACTTTTTTTTTCGCAACATCTATAAAGGATCCTTTTATTTTTCACAAAAAACAAAAAAGGTGAAAGGTTTTCGTCGCCACCCTGTATACAACTGACAAATCTTTCCTCAGAAAAGTGGACATGCTTCAGTAATTTTAAATGTTTTTGGGTCGCATTGATAAGTGCCATGGGCCACTGGTTGCATAGGCCTAAAGACCTAAGGCAACCGGACGATTAACGCAACAATCGTTTGGCCACAGTAATTTACATGAGCTAACCGGTAAATTAGAATGGGGGAAGAAGAGACTGCAATTTAATAACCCAATGAATGGGTATGGTTGTTTACATGTACATACTTATGTATGTATGTATGTTAATAAAAAAAAATATTTATTCAGTCAAAAAATGGTGGGTAGGCACTGTGGCCAATAGTACTCATCAATTACCATCTCTGTATGCTTGTAAGTCATGCAGAGTCCGCAGAAAACTGTAGACGAGTTGTCCAGAGGATGCGCCAGACTAGGCTGAGCACGCTTTTAGTTGCCATCAACTTATTACTTTAATAAAATAAGTTCTGCTATGTATATGACATTTGGGAAGTGCATATACGAAAATTTTATAAATTGTATAAAGGAAATTTTTGCACATGCAGCTGTCTGTGCTGGCCTTTTTATGCCGTTTGATCGAGAATGTAGTATGCACATCTTACATCTTTCAGAACCTGTTGTTTGCGGTGTATTGCGGTTATCGTTATGGTGACCAGATTTCTGTGGATAAAAATCGGGTTTGTTTCTAAAGCATCGAATCCAAAAATACAAATTTGTTTTTAGAATAAAAAGACATAACATATTTTAAATACAGTTTTATTTAAAACTAAAAGGGAAAAAACTTGAAAGACTATCACAAAATATTCTACACACAATATATCGCACACCGTCTTCAAAAGAGGCAAAACTCAAAATGTGGCATTTTTGAAATCATGTTCTAAAAATGTACACAGAGCTTTTACTTACCTTTCAGCAAAAGCTGGAGAACATTTTTTTTTATAATTTGTTTAAAAACCTTAAGGTAAACTCTCCCTTGGCCATATGATTGTCATGTGCTAAGAAATAGTTTTTCGCATATTCTAACAAAGGTGTAATTTTGAGTTGTGCTCCTTTTGAAGACGGTGTGCGATATATCTACAGCTTATATTTTTCATATCCATGCATTTTTTAGGGAATTAGTATTATTTCTTACAATTTCACTAAATTCAAGTTAGAATCGTTTCATAAAAAAAAAAACAACTTAACAAATAATTATAAAAAACTTTATAAAATCTAGACAAGAAAGATACATACATATTTAGATGGCAATATAGCGAAAGTACAAGTTTGACAGAATAAAACATAACCGAGTATCATAGCAAATGAGGATGCTGGCTATATCTATGGATCCTTATATTCAGCGGAACAATTTTCTCAAAATCGGTACTGTCTCGCCAAATCGGTACGAATGGTCACCGTAGTTATTGTCCTAGAATACCAATTTTTTAATGCAGTTCTATTTTATCGGTTCATCCTAGTAAAAGGCAAATTATCATGAAGTATTGGTTTAGCAATGATTTATAGCAAAAAATGCTGACAAAACATATTTTTGTAGCTGAAAAAATATGGTAATATTCGTCCCGGATTTCTATTAAACAATTTTCTTTTTATTGCAGATGTTGTGATTCAAACTTTCCGGTAAATTCGTTTCCTGAATTCTCAGTCAAACTGGGACATTTTATGCACCAAGCCAAAGGCACACGTTTTAGACACAGTCAAAGAGGCGGATTGGAAGCAGTATCATCGCGACAGGCCCATAGAGCGGCGTGCCACACCCAATGTGGCNACTTTTTATGCCGTTTGATCGAGAATGTAGTATGCACATCTTACATCTTTCAGAACCTGCTGTTTGCCGTGTATTGCTGTTATCGTTATGGTGACCACATTTCTGTGGATAAAAATCGGGATATTTCTAAAGCATCGAATCAAAAAATACAAATTTGTTTTTAGAATAAAAAGACATAACATATTTTAATACAGTTTTATTTAAAACTAAAAGGGAAAAAACTTTAAAGACTATCACAAAGATATCTACACACAATATATCGCACACCGTCTTCAAAAGAGGCAAAACTCAAAATTACACGTTTGTTAGAATATAATTTTTTTTTTTTATAATTTCACTAAATTCAAGTTAGAATCGTTTCATAAAAAAAAAAAAACTTAACAAATAATTATAAAAAACTTTATAAAATCTAGACAAGAAAGATACATACATATTTAGATGACAATATAGCGAAAGTACAAGTTTGACAGAATAAAGCATAACCGAATATCATTGCAAATGAGGATGCTGGCTATATCTATGGATCCTTATATTCAGCGGAACAATTTTCTCAAAATCGGTACTGTCCCGCCAAATCGGTACGAATGGTCAGCGTAGTTATCGTCCTAGAATACCAATTTTTTAATGCAGTTCTATTTTATCGGTTCATCCTAGTAAAAGACAAATTATTATGAAGTATTGGTTTAGCAATGATTTATAGCAAAAAATGCTTACAAAACATATTTTTGTAGCTGAAAAAATATGGTAATATTCGTCCCGGATTTCTATTAAACAATTTTCTTTTTATTGCAGATGTTGTGATTCATACTTTCCGGTAAATTCGTTTCCTGAATTCTCAGTCAAACTGGGACATTTTCTGCATCAAGCCAAAGGCACACGTTTTAGACACAGTCAAAGAGGCGGATTGGAAACAGTATCATCGCGACAGGCCCATAGAGCGGCGTGCCACACCCAATGTGGCTGCCAATGCTAGCTTCAATGCTGCGTGCAACACCTAGAAAATGGTCAAGGCGGTCACAACGCGCGCAACAGCAACGACGGCCGCGTTATACGTAGCAAATCAGCAAATACAACAAGAACAGCCAAGCGGCAAGAAATCATCTATTCTACACCAGGAGAATTTTTTTACACCACAGCGACAACAACAACAACAACAACAACAACAGCAAAATCACAGGGAGCAACGGGAGCAGCAGCACCTTGTTTTTGGTGCTGAGGAGCCGCCCGCCAAACGTGTTGCTGTTGCATCGCCAAGCAAAATGGTAATACCATCGACGACAGCAACAGCATCAGCAACAACAACAACAACAACAACAACTTCTTCAGCGTCCAGCACCGCTACGTCCGCCACAGCAACAGCCGCTGCTGCAACTACGACAAATAACGGTAACACAAATGCTGCCGGTCAGCAACAGACACAACAACAGCAACAAAATGCTCTCTATCAACAACAACAACAACATCTGTCCGCTAGCCATAATAGCCAGCAAACGGCACCGCGTCAGCACCCGAAGAAGCGGAAATTCGATCCAGCCGAGCTGGACCGGCAACAAGCCTCACCACAGCCGCCGCAGCCACCACAGCAGCAGCAGCAGCATCATAACGCTGGGCCTACATCGATGGCTTCGAGCTGTGCAACCACAACTTCATGGCATGATACGAATATGTTGTCAGCGATCAGGATCGCCAACGGAAGTGCTAATAACAACAACAACAACAACAACGGCAGCTCGCCACAGAGCATAAAGAACGGCAACGTTGAGGCCACATCGACGTCTATGCCATCTATTACAGCAGCAACCACAGCGAATATTATCGTTAGCAGTACTGGCAGCAACCGTGGGTGGGTCACAGCAGCAGCAACAACAACAACAACTACAGCGTGTGCTTCAGATGGCAATGCACCGCCCACGGAAATGGTCTACCCAGCAATACGTTCCACGTCGCAACAACAGCATGCACCGGCAACACAATCANACAACAACAACAACTACAGCGTGTGCTTCAGATGGCAATGCACCGCCCACGGAAATGGTCTACACAGCAATACGTTCCACGTCGCAACAACAGCATGCACCGGCAACACAATCAATGATTGTAAGCCCAGTGACAGCGACGACGTTTGGCGCGACAACAACGGTACCAGCGGGTGTTGTAGTTGGCGCTGGCGCCAACAGTGGCAACAGTGGTGCGGCAGTTGTAACAGCGACCGGACGCGGCGCTAACTTGCTGGAGAGCCCCGAGAAGCGCATCATTATAACAAGGTAAATTGAAGTAGCTAATTAGACTGTCTGTCATACGTTTATACATATATAAATATGCTAAATTTGTTGTTTTTTTCCAAACAGTACACAGCCATCGAGTACTTATAAGCTGCAGAATGTTATGAGTGTTAGCAATAGCAATGCCAACAATAACCGCACGCTGACACCCACAAGCAACGCGGCTTTGCAACAACAGCGTCTCGTCTACCACCATCATCTGCAACAACAACAACAACAACAACAACAGCCACACCAGCAACAGCCAATCGTTGCCTTGCAGCACCAAACTTTAGCATCTAATTTAGATCTCAGCGAATGGTCGAATACTCGCGTATTGGCCAAATTGAATAATTTCTATGCATCGGGTATCATACGTCAAACGACTTCGCACAACGGCAATAGCGCTAACAACGCAGAAGCCACAGCCTTGTCGGCCTCCACATCCGCCTGCGGCTCGTCCAATAGTAGACCGCCATCGGCTGCTCCGCCAAATTCGATTTTGGTGGAATTCGATCCGCCGGAAAATTGTACACAACGCTTTACGGACGTGTTGGGCAGCGGGCGTTTCAATGTGATATTGGACGCGAGTCCACCATTAGCTGATGTAAGTCAAAGTGCAAACGCGCGCGCATATATCTACCACCACACATGGATTTGTTGGTGTCGCTGCAATTCGCTTGCAACGTTGCAGTTGTGCCTTCAAATCGAATTATATATAATATGTATATTGGCAAGCCAAACCATTGACCTAATTAATCCGCTCTCTGCTATACCAATTTTCTACTCTTTCCCTCCACCTCCCATTTTATTAGATTAACTTGGATACGCGGGTTTGTGTGCGCAGTCAAATCGAAGGCNATATATCTACCACCATACATGGATTTGTTGGTGTCGCTGCAATTCGCTTGCAACGTTGCAGTTGCGCCTTCAAATCGAATTATATATAATATATTGGCAAGCCAAACCATTGACCTAATTAATGCGCTCTCTGCTCTACCAATTTTCTACTCTTTCCCTCCACCTCCCATTTCATTAGATTAACTTGGATACGCGGGTTTGTGTGCGCAGTCAAATCGAAGGCCGATCGGGTTACGTTTTTGTGGAGGGCGTCGTGACGGACATCAATACACACACAAAACAATTCACAGTGCAAATCAACACAGATTCTACGCCAATCGTAAGTTTCAAATTTTTTCAAATGCTTTTTTGTTGCTAGCTTATGTGATTGGTATTAAAATTGGGCTAAGATTGATTAATTTTTATCCATTTTATATACATACAGTCTTATGAATTGCACTTTGGGGCCTCGACGAAATAATGCCCAAGCGTTAGTATGTAGGCAAGATAGTCAAACCCCGAAAGGATTTCGTTGAGGTCCTAAAATGACTCTTCCACAGTGGAATCTCTCGTTCGTTTTATTCGAAATATCACACACCCTCTTCAAAAGAAGCAAAACCCAATAAAAAAATATAAATGGGTTGGCTTTTTTTTTTAATAAATCAATTTGTAGAATTTATCAGCAAATATTAAAAAAAGGAGGATTCGCGATACATATGTAATTTCAAATATTTAATAACTATATACACCCACTCCCTTTATTTCACTTCAGTTCAAAAAAGTTAAACGCGCTGATCTGCGCCTTCTACTTCCGCCTTGGTGGGATGAGTTGCGCGAACTTTCACCTTCGCCGCACCAACAGCAAACGCTTGCGGGCGGCGCTCACAAAGCTGGCAGTGCACACTCAGCATTGCTAACGCCTCCCCAACAACATCGCAGTGGCAGTGGCAGTGCCAGTGGCACGCCCGTGTCAGCACACAAAGGCAGCACCAGCGGCCATCATTCACAACTGACTTACGTGGCGATGCGTTACGATGGTAAATGTCCTGCACATCTGACACCCACCGGCGCTCAGCAACTCACGCAGCATATGTCGCCGTTCAGTACTACCGCCGCGGCCCAACAACAGCATCATTTACAAAAACAAGAAGAGTATTATCGCACGACTGCCACCTCACCCTTCCAGACAGTCGGCGGTGGCAGCGGGCAACTGTTACTTTTGAATGCCAGCACATCAGGAGCCATCGGGAGCAAGCAAAATGGTAACGGCAGTCATGGTACATCATCGTTGCCCGAAATTGTTGTCTCACAACAGCAGTCACAGTTGAGTGGCGGCGCCAACAGCCATCAGCCGCACTCGCAGCACTCATCGGCCGCACACTCACAATCGCCATCGGATGATCTGCAGCGCCGACAAGCCGCACGGCAGTACGATGAATTCGAGTCGGACGATGAATTGAAAGGTGTGCAAATTGATGACTACACGCTGGGCGATGGCGATCCCGAAAAATTATCGGCGGGTAGCAAACGCAGCAGTGTGCAGAGTCGTGGCAGCACATCAAGCACTCCAAGGTAGTGGCATGTTGCACACAGCCACACACACTTCATATAATTAATTTCAATCAATATATTATATATATATTTTCTTAATAAACGTGCAGATCTCAAGCAACTACACCGCATCGCTTCAAGAAGGGTGACATTGTACAATCGGAGTCTGGTGTACGCAAAAAATACAATGGCAAACAATGGCGTCGTCTATGCGGCATGTGCTCCAAGGAATCTCAGCGACGCGGCTTGTGTTCGCGCCATTTGAATCAGAAAGGCAGTGCTTTGCGTCCCAATGGCGCAAGCCGTTTTCCAAGGTGTGTGACTTTAGCAGTGCGTTTTTTCTTTAATAATACCAAGCTTAATATATATATGCTTTGTTACAGTAGCGATGTGAATAGCCGTTCAAGCAGCAAAACACAAGCGGATGAAGACACTTCACGCGATTCGGAGACATCGCCGAATTATCGTGTGACAGGCCGCTCCGACCAGGAGGAAACTGATGTGGCTAATATTTTAGGTAAGCAAAAAATGTGTGAACCGGTGTAAATCTACCATAAGTATTGGGAGTGGTAATTTTCTGTGACGATATAATCGTTTTGAAATTAAGCCAGCCAAACGTTCAGATCGATGACTGCTGTTGTCAAAGGTCTCAAATCAGACCATGTTTTCCTGAGCCTACCGTTAACAAAAATTACAACCAAAAAAATGTTTAAAAACCACCTGTTCTCCTGCAATGCTGTCACTGCAGCAATGTCATTCGCTGACGTAAAACATGAATTCTTCTTCTTTTGATCTTCAGTGTACTCGGAACACAGTGAGAAACGCATATTGTACATAAAGTTTCAATATTTCTCATAATTTTATCAACAACTGTTAAAATAGCAAATAGTTCCAAGTACCTGCACATTTTCACATTTTCATTGTTGTCGTTAAGCACTCAAAAAGGTAAACCCGTCTCTGCAGGTAAATAGCAAATGTGCGAAAGAACAAAACCATCAAAATGGAAATGTGTGAAGTGGCCATTGTAACGAGATCCAAAGATTGTCATTGTAGTCATGAGGATACAAAAACAAAAAATTATGTGAAGAAGCCTTTAAGAAAAATATAGGCTGCGCTATGCATCCGCTTTGAAAGCAACAACAGAAAATAAGTGGAAATCGGACGCGAAACATCTAAATTTGGCATAAGTTGTACTTTCCCACGTCTCGAATATTCTTTTATTTCAGAAAAATTTTCTTAAACCGCTATGCAAATTGTTGTTGTTGTCCCATGTGTGCAGTAACTTGATTGCAAAAAAAAAAAAATGAATTTAAATATTTTTCTGCCTAAAGATGATTTAGCGAGCAGCTTATATCTGCAATGTTTAAGTAAATAATACATAAATAATGCCTATATTTGTTACCTCCATCGCCACATTAACGTCGCACTTTATTTCTCTTCCGCGCAGTGTCACTCAGCAGCTCTCGTTCGGCAACGCCATCCTACTCATCGCCTGTGAACCACGGCACCTCTCCAATGAATGTCACTCATTCACCAGTGCCAGTTGTCTCCAATCGCCAGAATTTTTTCACACCAATTGGCGGTGGGCCCGTTGCGACAGTGGATGCGCATACAGCTAAATGGAAAGCCGCAGCCAGTCCCATACAGTATGGTACAGTGGGTTATTCGCAAGTTATTCGCCCGGAATCAGTGCGTGCTCAGGGCGCTGGTGCTGGACCACCACCACCACCACCACAAAAATCGCCCGTCTCCATGGTGGTGCATCATCAAACTGCAACACTGCCAAGCTCAGCAGCTGCAGGCGCGCATCTTCTCGGAGCAAATAGCAATGTACATCATTCCTCTCTGCAGCCAGCAGCGCATCATGCGCCGCCACCGCCACCTCTCGCGGCACATCAACAGCAACATCAGCAGCATTTACAACAACAGCCGACTATGGCGCATAGTCATATGCCATTGTCGCCCGCCGCGCCGCCTCCACCGCCACCAGTGGTAAGCAGCGCAGTAATTGCACCACCCCGACCACCAGCCTCAGTGGTCACTGGCGTTGGCCATGCCACAACCAGCGTCATACGGATCTCACCTGCAGCCGCCGCTGCTGCCGCCGCCGCAGCTGCTGCCAACAATGGAGCTGCAGCCAATGGTGCTCGTGGAAGCAACGCAGCACCAACACTGCCGCAGTCATTTCATCCCGTCATCGTTGATCCCACACAATTAGTGTCATTGCTGTCACCTGCAAGTGGAAACCCAGCGCTGCAGGCAGGGCAGCCGACATTGGTTTCGATTAGTAGTGGTTTGGGTGTGGGCGCCAATGGCTCGCTTTTGGCGGCCGCACACCAACAGCACATGCAACACCAACACCAAGCGCCGCAATCGGCAATGTCAAACGAAAAGACGCTTCCAAAAAACGGTTAGTTAACTACACCATTTTCTTGGTGTGTGTGAATATAACGTTTCTTTTTTTCCCTCCCTCATTTAGGATTTCCGCCGGGGTCGATATATCAATGGCAAACGCTGTTGCCCACCATCAGTCAGTCCCCCGTTAAAGCGACCAATTTTACCATAGCCGGCATCATACCGCCAACGGCGGAAACACCACCACCACCATCACAGCAGCATCAACAGCAACAACAACAATCAGCGCAGGGAATTAATCTGGTCAACCATCATGGCGCACACAACAATCAAAACAGTCATAGCTTGAATGAGAGTCACAACCATATTGGTGAGTTGGACTCGCCTGAAAAACCTTTGAATTTCTCAACAAGCGATGCCGCCGCCATGTGTGGAAGTATGAGTGCGAGTGAGTTAAGAGCGCCAGGTGGCAGCGGGGGCAACAGCGGACTACAGGAAGATAACGACGATCAGTTAGACGATGATGTATTTGAGCCATCGACACCAATGGCGCCTTCAGCTCATCCAAAACCGAAGCATACGCGTTTTGCAATCAACAGCAGCAGCGACAATTACAGATATACCACCTCATTGGCAAATGAATGTGGTAATGATGTAATGGGAGAGCCAAAAGCGCCAATAACTGCTGCAAATAGTGCAACAGGCCATCACCAGACAGCGGCGAAACGTCGATCGCAATCACTCAGCGCATTGCAGCAACAGCAGCAGCAACAACAAGCGAAGTTAGCGGCGGGTAGCGGGGCAAGCGCCATTGACAAGGAGCCATTGAGTCTAGTGACAATAGTGAGTGTTGCCTTTATAGAACAAACTAACCAATACCCATTTAGACCGGTGCATTCGTTTTTTAGCCAGTTATTTATAACGAAAAAGGCTAAGATTTTGTGTATATCTATAACTTTTTAAAAACAAGGATAAGATATATTTACTTGATTTCGCGTAAATTTATTAAAATCGCTTGAAAGATATGATTAATACTTGTTCGTCTCACCATCTTTCACAGAACAAAATTCGACGGCCCATGAACGCTTTTATGATCTTCTCGAAAAAGCATCGTAAACTGGTTCACAAAAAGCACCCAAATCAAGACAACCGCACTGTTAGCAAAATTCTTGGTGAGTGGTGGTACGCGCTGAAGCCGGAGCAGAAAGCCAAGTACCATGAATTGGCAAGTTCCGTGAAGGATGCCCATTTCAAACTTCATCCAGAGTGGAAATGGTGCTCGAAAGATCGACGTAAGTCGTCTAGTTCTGGCAAAGGTGGAGCAAGTGGCGGGCCCCCAGGGAGCTGTGACGCCAAGCAGCGTAATGATTCGATGGATGGCACCGACGCATTGGGTACAGACTTGCCAATACATAGTCCTGGTTCTGCTGGTGCTTCTAGCAGCATTGCGGCAGACTCTCAGGGGGACATCATCCCACTGACAATCGAAGAGACGCTTGGACACGTGAAAGAAGAAAAACCGCGAATCAAATCCGAAATATTTCCACCGGACGAAATGCAGTCAGATGATGAGCACGTGAGTGTGGTTTAAGAGAAAATAAAGTGTTTGTTGTGTTATTTAACTTTAAATTTCTGTTTCGATAAAGATGCTGGTGGTTGATGAGCCAACCAATAATAATCTGGCAAGTAGCAACAACAATACTGGATCTCAGCAGCAGGATGCTACCATGAAGCAAATAGATTTAAAGTGTCGCGAACGTGTCACTGACTCAGACGTGGAGGATGGCGTCTACGATTATAGGAAACCATCCACATTGGCGACAAAAAATGTGAAAAACAAAGGCACAGGAGAAAATGGGAAGGTTGGTTGGCAGTTCTGATGGATGCTTTTAATTAATTTTTCATTTGTTCTTCAATATATGTCGTCGAATGATTACTGTTCAAATCAAATTAGATTATAAGATAGTTACACGTTTTTTTTTTCATTTTTAAAGCACACAACTTTAGAGGAGACATGCATAAAAAACGAGAAACAAACACAAATGGACACTTTGGAACATTCAACAGCCAGCACATCTGGCAACAGTGCGACTAACACGGGCACTGACCGCGACATAACCTTGAAACCAAAGGCCATCAAGCCATATGCCTCGAGCATTGAGAGCAGCATACTAAGTCCTCAACAACTGCCGATGTATTCGTACAACAGTCCGAAAAATCCAATCGGTGTAACACCATTCCAGCCAACAGGCGAGCGCAATAAATTATAAATGAAATACAACTTTGAAAAATGGTTGCAGACGTTGAAAAAACTGGGGTTTCCGTAGCATGCGCTACTTGAATTTTACACACCCCGCCAATTGCTGCAACCTTTTTCGATTGTATTCTTTTATAAATATGCAAATGCTTATAAAAGTATCCTAGTTTTAGTTTATGACCCTGTTTTTCTACGTTCTACATAATTTAGGTGGCGCTTTTAAGACCATGCCAATAAGTCCGAAGAGCACAAAGATGGACGAACAACAGCCACATCAAATGCATATTAAGCAAGAGGATATCAAGCAAGAGCTCATATCTCCATATAAAGTGAATGGCAGTGGCGGCAGTATAAATAGTGTATTCACATTCAATGTGCCAATTGGCGCGGCTGCTTGTTCAAATCAAAAACAACAGCAGCAGGCAGGACATCCGTTGCGCAGTCCAAACACCATGGAGAGTTGTAGAGGTACGTAAGGGCTGGGATTTTGATGTATGCATATATTCTTTTGCAATGCCATTATTTTAATTTCAAAACTTGTTGCCACCCGTTTTTTTTTGTTTGGTTCCATTTATTTCCGTCCGCTCACATTTTATTTTATTTCGAAAATCTGAATGGGTATTAAGAGAGCGTTTAATTTTTTGATTATCGAATTTTGAAACATGAAAAGAACTATATTGTTTACTGGGTAAGGTAGCTAAACTGAAAGCACAATTTCCAAACTTGTTTTCATTTAGTCCAGTGGAACGCTTTCGAGAAACCTTTATAACCTGAAAAATGTTCCTGCTTATATTATCATATCGTCGTTTAAAGTACAAAACCGCGTAACTGACATTGGCTGCCAAAAATTGGATTTGCTCACACAAGCTCTTGGCTCAATCATTATCCATTCGTTCTGAAATATACTAGCCAGAAATGCGATTTCTTTATAAAAAAAAGAGAACCATTTTGAAATATAAGTGTTTTTACCCTCTAGAAAATAATTTCTAAAACTTCACATACGCGGTTTTGCATTTTGTTGATACGCGGTTTTGCACTTTAAACGACGATATGTATGTGTGTTTAAGAAATTGTAAACGTTATATTTTATTGGATTTATCTATTTTATTTCAGTTGTTGCTATTGTGTTGAATTTTATTTTAAATATGTGCCCATTTACTTTAATATTATTATTTTTATTAATTTTTCTTAGATTTAATATTAATTGTATACTTTTTAGCGTTCTGTATTTGTAATTAAACTATTAATGATTAGAAATTATTTGACCTGGCCAAATCAATTGGCTGTCGAAGAATTATTAAATTTGCAACGATTGCCGCATCTAACCAATCATCCTTAACATGTTCATATGAACAGAACTTTTCATTTCAAAATTCATTCCAGTGTTTGTAAATTGATTGCCTCATTTCATTTACATTATTTTCGTTCGTTTGCACATAACATTTGATGTGTCTTCTCTATCATATCATTCTTTGCTATCGCTCTGTCTCTCTATTCTCTTCGCCGTGTTTCACAATTAACCATTGACCATGCCCACATGCGCATTGTTCGTTTACTAACATCATCGACATCATTCAATTTTGCATTGCCGGCAAACGTATCCATCTTAGCCGCTAATGCCTCGGAACGCAATAGAGATTGCACACAACAGCTCGTTTCTGAAGCCAGCATCGGCAACGATTACGAAGCTTACGAAACGGAAACCGATTTTGATGACATCGAATTCTATACAATACCCAAATTGCGCTTAACCAGCACACCAACAACGCCGACCTGTAGCCAAACACCAACAGCAAAAACGTTTCGTTCCATTGTTGCTGTAAGCACAACAGAATCGCCAGTCGATCGTCCACCACCATTGAAGCGTCGCCAGTTCACAATTGTTCGTTCTCTGACACCACAGCAGCACACTTCGCCACATCGACAGTTAAAATATTTACATCAGCGTCGTGTAGAAACGCCGCCCACAGTGATTACACGCGTACCCACACCATTTGGCTGCAGTGAACGCCAATCACCCAAACTGAGGCGACAGTCGTTGAATGCATCACCAGCGCTGCAGCTCGCCGCGGCAGCTGTGCCTAGTACAGCACAATTCGCCATCATACGCACACATCACCATCATCATCACACACATTCTCATTCGCTGAGTTCTACACCACCACCATTATTTTTTAACAAAGCGCCAAGAAATACAGCTACGACAGTCAATTCAAGCGCATCTCCACTTACTTTGCCGGCAACCTCAACATCAGTAACATGCGCATCCTCATCATCATTTTCCACATCAGCATCCTCATCATCAACGTCTTCATCCACATCCACATCCACTTCCACAACTGCCTCGGCCTCTTCTCAAACTGAGAAATTTAATGTTTTTTCATCTCATTGCTCCTCTAATATTAACCATAACAACAATAACATTGACGCGCCACAATTGTCGGCTATAACGAAATCGTCTACTCCAACGGCAACAACAACGATTATAAAAAAACTGATCACCTTTAAAAACGGTTGTCTTCTGAACAATAACCGCAACAATAACAATAACACCAACACCACTGACAATGAAAAAGATGTATCCAATAAGAATCAGTCGGCTGCCCGCTCCACCATTCTGTGCGATTCAATGCTGATGGACGCAGTCAAAGGCGCGCAGCACACCGAAAGTGAAGTGGAGGGTTCCAATTTAGAGCCAGCTTGCAATACCGCGGCCACATACCAGCAATCTTCGACGCAACCATCTACAATGTTAGTCATCACCGATGGCCAGCGTTACGCCAGCGCAACCAGCGCTCAATTAGTACCACATAAACTGAAGAAATTGGTTGATGTCGGCAACGGCGGCGGCGGCGGCGGCAGCGGCGGTGCACCCACCTACACATACGTATTGGCCACCAATAGCGTCGGCGCTGGCGGCAACAAAGTCTGCAACAACAATAGCATGCCCAAAGCCCTCAACATCAATTCGACGCCGAGCACGCCTATCGCAATGAAGCAGCAAAATAATGGCGCGGCCACACTGCGTCCATTATCGTTGATCAGCGTGAATTCGTGCAACAAGATCACACTTCCGGCGAATGCTCGCATACTCGCTGCAACTTCGTGCGCGCCCAATAGCAGCAGCCACGGCAGCCTTGTGTCCATGGGCACTGGCAACGCATTGACCACTGGCAATGGTGCAGGTACAGCGGTGCATTTTGGCAGTAATCCGCCGCCAATCGGCAGTACGTTGACGCTGTTAAGTGCTGCGCCATCACTCGCAGCAACGACAGTGCGCCCTACCGGCAGCAGTGGCAATAATGCCAGCAGTAACAACAATAACAACATCATTACCATTACTAACACCACTAATACCAGCAACAATAATAACAACATCAATAACATATTCACTTTCAGCAGCAACGACACAATAGCAACAACTAGCGTTAATGCCGCCGCCTTCAATGCTGGCAGCAAAAAGGCTGGCGTTGAAGGGAGTGGCGGCGGCAGTACATCGATTTTAATGTTTAACTCAAATGTAGCAACTGTTGTTAACTCCACAGCTGGTGCAACACCGTCATCTGTACCCTCGTCGCCTGCAGCAGTCATCAGCTCGGCTGCGGCTACTTGTTTTGCCACCACACCGGCTATGACGCCGACCCAAATACTTACGGCCACGAGCGGCGGTAACGTCGGAATTTCAACCGGCCAAAAGCAGATACTCTTCACGGTCAATAACATGTTGAATCAGGTAAAGAAGGCAATATTGACTAGGCGGAAAGTACAACTTTCAACTTTTATTTTTAAACTTATTTTTTCACTTTCAGTACGCCATACTGCCAATGCAACAGCCCGATCCGCCAGTTAATGCTGGTAGCAACAATGGTGGCGGATGTGGCCCGATTAAACCCACTCCTATTTCGTATGCCAATTACAAGAAAAACAATGGTCAGACGGCTTTTGGTGTAAATGCAAATGTCGGCGCCTGCAATACTGTGTCCAATGCAAACAACAACTCTATGTTGTTGCACAACTACATAGGTTTGTAGACATGAGTTGTGACTTTATATGCAAATAAGTATGTGACAATTTTTTATTTTTTTTTAGAACGCACACCAAAATCGCCCACTACTCCAAAATCCGCCTGCTCCTCTTCGACACTGGCCCTTAATCCGCCTGACTCGGCTGGCAAACGTAGCTCCGACGACAGCACTGCTTCAGCCATAGACCCAGATGAGGAGCAGACTGACATTGGTGGAAAACAACAGTTCATTTTGGCGCCAACCCCAGCACAATTAGGACGCGCAAAATGTCTTAGGCGCAAGAATTTGTGTACGTATTGGGTACCTCTAACTCGTACTAAATAATCAAAACTTTCTACTTTTACAGCTTCAAACAACCTCTCCAACGATAACAGCAATGCTAACTCCTTCTCAGCTACGGCACTAATTGGCAACCACACTGGTAGTAATACTGCAAAGAAGTTAAACTCACCAATATTGGTGGACTCTTCATCGCCGATTATTGGCAATGTGAATATGGTTGTAAATTCGATAACATCGGCGTTGCCCACACCCACCTCGTCTACTACCACCCCCAACAGCGACGAACAAATGCCTACAACTCCATCGGCTGTCAATAGTAATAGCAGCTCCAGTAGTGTCAGCGGCATGGGCGCGATGCTGAATCCAAAATCGCCATTAAAGTCGGCATCGTCTACCAAAAAGAAAAACGATGACATGGATAAGTGAGTTCTTCTGCGAGTTGAACATGAATTCCTAATAAAAATTAGAAATTGTTATTATAATGGTATTTATTGTTGTGAACTATTTGCAGCGTATTGAAGCAAGTTGATTTCGAAAAGAAGTATCAAGCATTGCCACAATTTAAGCCCGAGGACTGTCTGTCGCCGAGCGCCATTGCTGTGCCATCATCGCCACGTGTCTACGGCACTAATTATCGTAAGAAGAATGCGCCGCAGCCTAGTGCACCGCCAAAAAAGCGTAAGTGATAACCGCTGATGAAAATCATTATTGTTTTTTTTTTATATTATCGTGTTTTTTCAACAGTCTGCGAAGATGAGTCATCCGTTGAAACGGCATCTGTGCCATCAACACCATCTCAACGTTTCTTCGGTCCCGATTTTAGTATTGAGCAACTAAGTAAGTTAGAAAACCTAATTTAATCAAATTTCTCAATTGTTATGTTTTGCTAGTTTACTAAGATTAGTATTGTTATTTATTTCTCAAATAGATTTGGAGAACACTGAAGAGACAGATCGTTCGCCACGGACGCCACAAACTCCCTTGCAAAGTGCCCGCTCTGATGCCAGCGAAAAAGGACATCGTAAAGTCTTGGAAATACGTCGAAATTATGTTTATCAGCTTTTCAGCGAACACGGCATGTTTCCATCGGCTCAAGCCACAATGGCTTTTCAGGTATGTATTAAGAATAAAAAATTAAAAATAAATATTCAGACTTGCACATCTTACTAAGTGGCCGAGCTGCTCCTCCAATTTGCGTTGTGATTTTTTATGTCGTCATATAAATGGCGAGACCTGCAAATGAGCACGCCTCCTCCGAATGGCGAAGTGGTTTTATGAGAAGCGTTTTATGACAAGTACACTCGGTCGACCACTTTTTTGGATAATAATTGCAGAATTAAAAGACCAAATTAGAACAGTTAGATGCAATTCTTGGCTATTAGGACTTTGGAAAAAAAACGAAGTAATTTTCCCAAAGTCTTCTAAACTGGTTCGTTCGATATAAATGCTTTAAATAATCGTATAAAACAAAAAATAAAATAAAAATTTTATGGGAGCGTTTACTTCTTATAGCTCACAGGATTTCGTTTAATTTGCATTTCTTCAATAATCGCAACTATGCCGACACTTAGGAGGATGACAGTTTTTTACTAATTTTTTTTTAAATGTAGATACATATAACTAATATTTGCCTTTTCAATTGCAGAAAAAGCATATTGATGTTTTTCCACGAAAGCAAGATCTCCAGCTGAAAATACGCGAGGTGCGCCAAAAGTGCATGAGCCAGCCCGGTTTTACGCCACACTCAGCTGGTCCCATGACGCCATCCGGCGAAACGGGCATATCTACAACGTCTGCAACAGCTACAACAAGTATAAATGTATTAAATCTCAACACTGGTAGCAATGCCAACTGTGGAGGTAATACTTAATAAACATTAGAATGTTCTTTTTTTTAGAATAAACCGCCTCTATTTTTTATCGTTTTACCATTTAGATGCACAATCGCAAGCAAGCAACGAATAGCAGCAAAAACGTATGTTACAAAAACTACAACAGCAGTGAGTACGATGAAGATTTCGATAGCGTCCAAGAGGCTTGTAAGCAAAAAGGTTTTAATAAAAAAAAAAAATATTTATTTTAACTATCAGTGACTAGCTAACAATAAGCTTAGCAAAATAAAGTACAAGCCAAAGCACAAACTCAAGGTGCCATGACAAATCGCAATGCAGCCGATGTGTTTGCTGCAGTTATGAGTGTGATGTAAATATGCCAAGTTTACAACAGAAAATAAGCGCGAACTTTGAATGTGAGCTCAACGAAAAATGTTTTTAGAAATACGAAAAAATAAACTCTTGTGTGGACGGTACGTGCGTACATAAATTTATGAACACTTAGCTATGCAATATGAATGCGTAGTATACAGAAGATGGCGCGCATACAAAAGCGAGAGTATATGCACAAGGGAGGGAACAAGCTTCTGCAAACCATAATGAAAAAGCAGTCTTGAAACGGCGAATATGTGTTTAGATGTTGATGATATTCATTAGCTATTAGCATATTAATTAAAAAAAAAAAAAAAATTACGAAAACCATTGGATTGGCTAGCGCAAAAGTCTCGGTACTGCAAATTTCAGAAAGGCCCAAAAATTAACGTTTAGCCGGTCGCTAAAAAGATTTTAGTTTTACAATCAATACATACAAGAAAACAAAAACCAATCACAGTGTTTGCCATAAGTTTGTAACTTGCTTATTTCTGCAAGAAGTGAAAATTACTCATAACTAAAACATAGAAAAGGCAACTATGTTCAAGACTTCACAGAAATTAATACAGCAACCAATGAAAACACAATCGCAACTGTTAATTAAATAACTTATGGCGTATGATAAGAATTAAAGGCACTACTCCCCGTTGCGTAACCAGCAACAAGCCAGCTACGCCAAGAACAAATGCCACCATACTGAACGCAAGAGCAAGCTCTTAAGATTATTTAGGCGATGAAGCCAAGAGATTCTGAAATCCAAAAACTCTGAAAATAAACAGACACAAAGTGAAGAACGCAGGAAATAAATAAAAGAAAACTTGCATACATACATACATACATGCATACGTATACAGCACATTAATAGAAATAAAATACAAATATACATAATATTAAATAGATCCCAACTTATACATAAATAGCAACAGCAACAATACTGAAAATCATACAGGCATAGAAGTGTAAACCCTTATACAAGCTTATAACCAATAATAACCAATAAAATGGATTACAAAAAGTAAACTAGTTAAATAAGTAAAAGCAAAATGAAATGAAAAAATTGATAAATGCTTACAAACAAACAAATATAAATACACAAATGGAAAATATAAGAAATTCAGCATAGTTAATAAAATTAATAAATAACTGAGCAGACATTACAATTTAGTAGGCGAATTAAGTGAAACTTAAAGTTTAAATGAATATCTATGAATAAATGAAGCTAAGAAATGTCTTAAGAAGGTAAATTGAAATAAAAATAAAACTAAAAAAAAAACGGCAATATAATAGGCATTCAATACCAGGTTATGCGTCAAAAAAAGTACATGCATGCATACATGATTCCACATACACACATAGTAAAAATACTATTGCATGCACAGATTTTAATAGGCTCACACACACAAGTATAGACATATCTTCATTACATTGTTAATAGAGAACTCATTGTTTGAAACAAAAAGAAAAAAAGTGAGCCTGCTTTTCAATAATTTTCCCTCACCATGGGCAAAGTTTTTTTTTTTTATTGAAATTTTAATCGAATTTTTATTTAAAATCTTTTGAATTATATTTATGATTTTAACAGCACTTTTAACCAAACACCAGCAAAAAAAAACAATAAAAATATTTACTTATCTATTATATATATGTATGTATTTGATGTCGACAACTACCGTAATTTGTAAATGAACTGAATTGTAAGCAAATGGAATATACGTAGATTTATATTTTTGCATGTGTGTTTTAATTACTATTTTTATTTGAACTTTTAATTTTGAAGTCATTTGCGCCTTAAAGTTTTATAAAATAGATTTTATTTTAGCTAAAGTCTCATGCAATAAAGAATATTTGCTTTAAGTAAATTGTAAAAATTTTCTGCTATTTGCTTTGTTTTTTTTTTTTTTTAAATAAAAATGAAAAATTTTACTATGAACCTCGAGACAAGTTAGCATATTTTGTAATTTGGTAGAACCAGATAGGCTACGTTTGTAGTTAAAAACCAAAAAAGAATTGTTTGATATTTGAAAAACATGCTTTAATTCATAACTTTTTAAGTGCTCACGTGGCCAGGCAAATGTAAGTACTATGTATACAGTTAGAAGGAAAGCAAGCGCACATACATATGTGCATACACACACATACAGCCATGGAAACACAATTGTGCAAATAGAAATTTGAGCGAATATCGTCTTCCACTTATATATTTATAATACTGCAATATTTAATATATTGTTTTGTTTTTATTTCTTATTTGCTTTAATTGCAAACAGTAGAGTTTTGTGAAAAAATTTGTATTATACAACTGCAATTCGTAGCCCAAAAAAACATTGCAAGATTTATATTTAACAGCTGCTTTCGCGAGTTCTTTAATGAGTTTCATGAAGCACTTTTTAAACCTTTTTCAAATTTTTCGATGCAATAAATGACAAGTGCTTTGAATAGGAATAATTAAAAAAAAAGTTTACTTTAATTTTTGCACAGTTTACGCTCCGCTCCAGAGCTTCTCAATTTTTGATTCTACAATTTTAACCCATATTTTCTGCATGCATTTAAGACTGTGTGACAAAATTTTATTTACGGTAATGCATAATTTTTTTATTTAATATATACATACATACATAAATACTACATAACTTCATATACATATATAATTGTTGCTACATATTGGCATGTGCATGCATACACATATGTACTTATGTATGTATGTGTAATTTTAATAGTAGTAGGGAAGTATTTTTTTTTTGTAACTTTGTATTGTAGTTAAGCTAATATTTTAGTTATCTTCCATTTTTTTTATATTTCCACCTTCATAAACTTAGTAATTTTTCCGAGTTTTAATTTTGTAAAAAGTCTCAAATACAAATGTCAACTTAAATATTGTTAAACATTATATAGGAATTTATAAATATATATTTTTTCTAATTTGAAAAATAAGTTGAAAAATAAACGTATTGTCTAGAAACGTGAACACACATAAATACGCTAGTGTATCTGTATTGAAGCTAAATAATAATATGTAGAGCAAGGCTAATTGTTTAATCTTTTCTATGCCCTTAAATAAATATAAATTCATAAAAGCAAATGAGTGCATACATAAATTCTTATAACTATAAATATGTTTTAGTATGTTAAATAAATTTCGATTTTATGCTGAAAAAATACTTGATTTTGTTTGTTTTTATTTTTACTTTATTTTACTTAAAGCCGTGTTTCCACTGGACGTTGAATGACAAAAATTGTGTGTCCTAGCTGGGCATTAAAAAATATCTGGGACCTTACTATGTAGTTCGGATCGATAGCAAATTTGTTCGAATTCGAACTATTGGCTCAAAAAAAAGAATTAGGCGTTCGAGTAGAACTTCTTTTCAATATAATATTTCGATGGGTGCTGTGATTACTCTTCCGAAGAATACCATCAGATATTCGCAGCTGCAGTTTTCTCGAGGCTGATGCTGCTTTAACACAAATATGAACATATGTATGAGTTCATCCTAGAGGTAACCGCAGATTCTCGCGGAGTGAAACGCTTGGAGCTCGTTAAAACGCATTGTAGCAGTATATGTAGTGGCTTTGGCCACCCAACTACGAAGAGTCTTATATAACCAAGCGGGCAGCTTCCAGTAGAAGTGCTTTTAGTGCTTTTTTACGAATCATGAAATTTTCTTTTCATTTTCTATACAAAAATTTTAAATTTTCGATTCGTACGAAATGCAGGATACGCATTGAGTTTTGGTTATTTTTTTTTTCTCTATTTAGGTAGGTAGGTACGTTGTCGCGGGTGCCTGTAAGACACAGTTAGGCTTCGGGCCCATTGTGATACCGCATGTGGGGTCAGTAGCCCCCAATCCCTCCTAAAACCATTTTGAGCTTCGCAGTAATTTCAGAAGATCCTTGATTTCAATGTATCTAAGGTCCTCTAAGTTATCGAAGAACTGTCTCACCCAGTGTGGAGAGTTTTCGTCTGGATAGAGTAGGGCACTGGCACAACGGGTGTAGAATCGTTTCCTCCTCTTTTTCAATTGTCGAGCATACTTTATATAGAAGAAAATGTACGACACCGTCAGCCAAAAAAAAAAAAAAAACTATTAAAAATCAACGGGATTTTCTATCGTCTTAAAATTTGCACTTCAACCTACTAAAATTTAATGAGCTATAAAACTGCATACCTTTAAATTTTCAAGAAAAAGTTTAACATTGTTGGGTGTAATTGTTACAGTAATATGCCAGACTTATAAAAAAGAAAAACAACCAAAACTGGTCAAAATTTAACTTAACTTAATCAGTTTACCACAAGTATGTATGTAAAATTTTAATATTTTCAATCACTGGTATCGACACCTAAACATATTTTAAAATTTTGAAATTTTCATGGAGGTCTTTAATTTGTATGTAAAACGAAATTTAGATTTTGACATTTTAAGATGCACCCTAATGTTTGTATGTAGATACTGGTGGTCCTTAAAAATCAAATGAACGATTTTCAACCCGTATCACCACGGTCAAATATATCACATATAAATTTTGTCCCGATTAGAGACGGTTAAGGCGTGTCGCAAAAGGGGAGCAAAGTTCAGATTCCTCTATAGAGACTCAAAAAATTAAAATTAATTTTTTTTCCATCTAATGCCTAAAATCGAGACTACTATAGTCAAAGATATCACATAAATTTAGTCCCGATTGGAGTCGGTTAAGGCGTGTCGCAAAGGGGTCAAAAGCCTCTATGGAGACTCAAAAAATTACAAAAAAAAAAAAAAAATTCATTTAATACCCAAAATCGATACTACTTAAGTCGAGAATATCACAAATATAAATTTTGGTACCGCAGTGGGTTAAGACGTTTTCATGGGTTCATCTGAACTTTGACTCCAATCGGGGGCAATATTTATATGTGATATCTTCCACTAAAGTAGCATCGACGTAGTGAGCTGAGGCTAATGCGATGTAAAAATTAGCTTGCTAAATTTAAGGTCCACCCTAATGTACACAGATACATACGTATGTATGTAAATCCAAATTTCAAAAAATTAACATTTTCATCAAAGTTTCAAACTAAACATATCATCAGAATCGTGCGAAGCACTGTTTGTAGGCAGAGTTATTTATACCCCATTAAATTTTAGTACAATAAAGTATGTGTTTGAAGCGGCTATTTTTATTTATTTTTTTCTTTTTAATGACAGTACTGCCCATTTAATTCCATATACTGAAAATTTCGAGCATACTATGAATTGGTTACATAAGTAGCTACATAAATACCATGGTGAAATTATAAACAGGCGAAGTAATAAAACAGCTTTCTCGCTATATTTTTTTGTCATTCGGCTTTCTTATAGAAATTTTTAAAGGCAAATTTTCAAATAAGATAGTGTCGAGTCTTTCTTCTCACTCTAGTTACTACACCTGTTATAATTTCACCATACGTACACATTTCTAAAATTTTAGCGGTTAAACACAAGAAAATGTGCCAAGCGTAAAAAACTAATGGCCTTATTCATAAAAAATAAAGTAGGTTTAAAGAGCTTTATAAATTGACATTGTCATACATTTTTCAATTTATATACCTTTTATACGACTACTTTATTTTTTATGAATAAGGCCATAAATTTATAGAAGTATTTGTACAATAAAAAATTTAAATTAATTTATTAAAAATATATTTATGTAGATATAAATCAAAAAAAAAAAAACAGTTATGGCCCTATTATGTATGGCGACTGGTGTCTAATTGACGGTCTATTTAGTAGCCATGGCTACCAGTATCGTACTTTATATTATGTATAGCGATTAATATCAGTATACAAAAAAGCGCAGATAACATCCGAATTTACTTTTTTGGCATGTACATACATACATTAAGAGGTGATTGGCAACTTTGCTCCAATCTGTTTAACAACTTATGTAAGCAACTAACAAAATCGTCATAAGCTGCAAACAGAAAATTTCGCTACTAGACTCAGTAGCCGACAAGCAGTAGCCAGTTGCCATACGTAATGCTAATTTCGCCGGGCCCGGGATTTTCAAGGGGCCTGAAATATGAGAAAATATCACATATAAAATGTGCTAGTTGATCACAAAATAATAACAGTCTTATGATTTTGTTGAGTTTGTTAACCGCTTTTGAATTATGTCAGCTTATCTTATATTTATAATTAACATTGTTATAAAAAAAAAAAATTTAATTCATTATATAAACAAATACTTTTCGATATTTCCGCTATAATTTATAAATTTTGTAAAATTTGAATCATTTTTAAGAGATGTTTAGTTCTTGCAAAACCACAAAGTGCTGGAATTTCTAATTTCTTTATTTTTTTAATTTATTTGGAAAAAATTGTATTTCCAAATTTACTGTGGCTATTGAAATGAGAAGAACAGCTGAAATCATAATTCTCAAAAAGAGAAACGCTGCAACTCGATCGCCTCTTCACTCCCAACTAACTTTTAATTCAACGACCATTTCACAATTTGAAATTTCACCCATAGTAAAAGCACAAAAGCTGAGGAAAATATGTAAACAGGGTTGCACTTTGGATGATTCACTCCGGACGTTCCAATTTGGATGTTCATCAAATGTCATATATAGTATTTACCATAACTTTACGACGCACACATTTTAACAAGATTTGACCATTTATTTTACAATTTTTTTAATTTAATTCTCCTTTTTATAAAAATATAATGGGTATTCATGGAAATAAATAAATAAATAATTTGATTTTCCATACCAAATGAAGTAAGTTTACGAAGTTTACTTGGTTACGAGGTATTTACGCGTTTTGCTGAATTGCCTTATAGTTTTTTGTTCAGCAAAAACTGTATAAATCCAAGTTTCAATCTTAGTGCAACATTAAAAAAAAAATCTACAAACTTTCGTACGAATATCGAGCTTTTTAATTAGATTGGATTTTGTAACCAACTCCGTTTTTGTACAAGTGAAAGTTTGAAGTAGATAAAGGGCTTACCGTTGATTTTTGACAATTTTTTTTTCAAAAATTTTTATTGAGCTTGAGGCCGTTTTTGATGAAAAACTATTGTGCAAAAGCAACAATAATTTGAAAAACAACATTGTATCCTCAAAATATTTCTATGAAATCTAGATAAAAAAGGTCCATATTTTTACGATTTTTTTTTTTTTTTGATTTGCACAAAGATTGAAATTTTGATTTTTACGGTTTTCGCTAAAGAGTAAACCATATTTTTGTTAACAAATAATTAAAATTAAAAATTAATAAAATAAAAATTCAAATCTTGTCAAGGTGAGTCCAGTGAAGGCTTGGCTCGAAGATAAATGCTTGGAAAAAACATATTCGTCAATTAGCCAACTAAGCCAAAGAAAGAAATTAGATTTTGAAAGATCCAAAACGGGAAATTTGTAAAATATACATAACAGATATGCAAGTGGGGAACTAATAAATCAGGAATATATGTATGTATGCATGTAACTATAAACTTATGGTAATAATAAAAAAAAATAAAAATATATGCTGCAAGAAAAATTCATTTAAAAATATGCAGACGTGCATAAATAATTTAGTAAACAATTATAAATAAAGCGAACTTGGGACCAAGAAATTGGCTGAAATATAAGTAACCAAACCAAATGTTTATAAGAACTCCCAAAGTCTTTAAAAATTACTGTTATCTAATAAAAAACGAAAACAAACAAGAAAAATATAAATAGACCTAACAAAATAAAACAAAGGCATCCATTAGGAGTCGTAAATATGTATGTATGATGAACGATGTGAATTATGAAGTGAGCTGTACAAGACAACCAAACCAAAGCAAATTACAAAAACTTTTGGCCACAACCCTTTCGATATTATGAAAACGAAAACTACACATACATACACACATAAATATACTTACACTTACATGCATATTATGGTGGTCCTTAAAAATATCGAACATCTAAATGGCCTCCCCCATTTATTTTGTTCGACGTTCAAAATAAAAACATCTACTAGGCAAATTTCGAAATTTCAAACAAATTCTTGTGGGTTTGGAAAGATTTAAATTTAAAAAACCAAAATTCGACAAAATTTTGACCTTAAATCTGATAATTTTGACATTGTTGAAACTCATTCATATAAATTCATAAACTTTCTGAGTTTTAGCTGGTCAAAATTTATTTTTTTTTTTTTAATTATGTATTTTTTCAAACCGTGGTAGTAATCCCAAATATTTTCTTTAGCATTTTGAGATTTTCGCGGATGTATTTAATTTGTACGAATAGCGTAAATAAGTTAGTGTGTAGAACAAAATAAAGAGGTACCTCATGATCATATTTTTAAGGGCCACCCTAATGCATATGCTTAAAAAGTAAACTAATAAAACAACAACACACTCAAGTAAATACATACATGGAAAACAAAAGACACACAAAAAGAGAACAAAATGGCGTTTCGGACTCAAAATTCTAAAATTCAGGTATTACAAAAATAGTCTTGGCATTAAAAACAAAATGCATATGTAATTAAAAAATAAGTGGAAATAGTATATCTATGCAACAATAAAATAATAAATAAATTTAAATAATACAGACATTTAATGGAAAAAATAAACAAATATTTAGATACATTGTTTTACAAAATCTAGAAGTGTATTTTAAAGCAAATGTTTCAATGAAATGGAAAATAAGAAAATTAGAAAAGAACAAAGAAAATTAAGTGTTCGCTTAAACTGCGAGTATTTTATTCCAAAACAAAAATATTAAACGGTTTGTCATGGCTTGAAAATTTATTCATGAAACTCTAAAGGATTTCAAAATGAAAATTATTTGAGCAACCAAAGGTAATGTTAAGTTTCTCTATTTTATTTTGCAAAGCTTAGCGTACCATTCGTAAAATAATACCACGGCTCCAGATGTCGGCCCGGGGAACTTTTCCGGGCGTGTTAAAAGTGCAATCCCAGGCGTTAAGACCGCAGCCTTCCGAAAGCTGGATAGTCCAAAGGCAATTGCACCTCGTGATATTTAGTGTCACCCCACTCCCAATCAGACAGTGCCCTCTCAATACACCCTACATTATTGATATTTTTCCTTTTCTAACCTTAATGAGCTCCCTTGATGGCCTCCGGTCCACCCTCGGCCAGAAAGACTACGCAGTAGCATTTGTCGTAATTTTACCTAGCGTTCTTTTAAAAAGAAAAATATATTTTTAATTTCATTTACATAATTGCGAGAAACTAGTTTTCTTTTTATTTTTAAATTTATTGTTTAAAAAAATAGTTTGTTAATTACGTGCATTTAATTTTTGGAAACTTAATTTATTTAATTTTTTTAATCAGCCCAATTCTGAATACTCCCCGAAGGTGTGTTCTCCGGGAATTTGTTTCTCCCGCAAAAGAAATCCTCCAATAATTAACTCCCAGGGAGTACCCTTTCCCAAGAAATTTGGGAGGAGGAAATTCGAACTTTGAAAGAGCTGTTTGACACTTTTTTGACAGCTCAACTCCGCCATTTAAAATGAAAAATCCTCAGGGAATTTTTATTCTCGGATAGGAGAAGAGGGGAAAAAAAAACTCCCAGGGAGTTTCTGTTCAAAATCGACCTGAATTTCTAGATTTTTTTTTTTTTTTTTTTATTACTTTTTATTTGAACTTTACTTTTAGAAATTTCTTTTATTTTTCATTTAGTTTTCTTCTAATGTTTAGATTTTATTGTTATTTTCTTTTTTAATTTTTAGATTTCGTTGCTTTAAAATGTAAAATATGGGCAGCTCCAATCTTGGGTGACGTAAAAAATAAAATAAAAACGACAAATAGTGCATAGCCTTTTATTGTGTAAAAAAAATTATAACCGTTGGTAGTCGAGATTTAAAGATATAAGCCAACAAACAGAAAAGTGGTTTTAACGTGGGTTACGAAATTGCTAACTATACGTATCGGGCAAGGCTGTTTGTGTAAAATTTGTTGTAGTAATATTTGAAATATTTAAGGTTAATTTTCCAAGTTTTTAAATGTAAAAATCTGTGCTGAGTATTTTTTCTAGAGGTCGGTGCGGCTGACGTGATGTTACATGGCTAATTACATTACTAAAATTTCCAACTGTAAATATTTTTTTGAAATAAAATATGCATTTTATGCCCAATATATTTTTTTATTTTGACTTCAGCGCCACCTAGCGGTTCCATTTCTTGCAAATCTATGCCTTGCCTTGTTTTCGGAACATAAATAAAGCTTCAAAATATCTCTTTTTCGTAAAAATGTTTCTACTTACACATAAAAAGCAGCCATAAGTTCCATAAATGATTTTTTTTCGTGGTAGAATGGAAACACGAATATGTGCTGACAGTTACCAGTATTGCTCTTCAAATTGAAAGTTGATGGAAGTTTCCGTGCAAAAGTCCCTTCCAGAGACTCGTCCGTGAAAAAAGTTAATCTGCGCCTCTTTCAAAACATTGCACTGCACCCCGACCATTCATCCCTAGTAGGGTTGTAAGTAGAGAAAGTGCTAAATGGGTACCAGTTGAGGAGTGATGCTGAGTCAGTTAAGCACCAGTTGGCCCTAAATCTAACTCCGGCCCTGGTCGTACTATTTCGACGGGCGCTATGTTAAGCATGATGTTAAGAGCCCGAGTGGGAGTGATCCGAAGTGTCGCACTGATGAGTGTGGCCCTTTGTACTCGCTACAGCTTTTTTGACTGGCATAGTCTTTTCAATTTCCTTTTACGTCAGCTTCCTATCTAGAATCAAGCCCAAATAGTTGACTCTTAATGAAAGCGCCAGCAAAGGCATCCAATTGAGGGAAGGATGTATTACTATTGTTCATGAAGACGATTTTTTATAAACAGGCGCTCCCTAAAAATCGTGTTAGGCCGGCGCCGACACGGATCACACGATTTCTATATTTCTACAGATTTTTACCTTTGTCACAGTTACCGAGAGGTGTTGTTTGGAAAGTTTTTATTGAGCTGAAGTTATTATTTCTTGACAACACCACACTGTTACTGCCAAAATGTACAATTCTGTACAAATGTACAAATCGTGTGGCCACAGCTTAATACTACTTTCTAAGACATTCGGCAGCTGGAGGCAGCCCATAGAGAAGTTTTCACGATGAAGTGATTTAAAGATTTTTTTTCTCGAATTTGACTAGGCAATCATGTAGGTCATTAACTTAAATTATGCTTGAAAACCTTTCATATTTCTCCTCAACTCAATCTATAAGTGAACTTTAAATTTGAGGTAGAGATTTATTTATTGAAATTTTTTAATAAATACTAAGGCGTCTAGGTGGTTTATACATATGAGACATACATACATACAGAGGTATGAATGAATAACTAAACTTTAAAAATAAAGCACAAATGAAGCTTAACAAAGATACGTACATGAAAAATAAAATAAAATAAATAGTGTGAAGAAAAGCACATAAAGTAGATGGGCCAAAATGGTATTGAGATGAAAGGGTTTATAAAATTAAAAAAATATATTAAATAATCCCTAACCTCACGAAACAATACTTAAGAATATTAAAGATTAAATCAGAAAAATTGGTATTTACAAATACACTTAAAAACTAAAAATGTGAACGTAGTGAATTTCTTATAAACTTAAACATAAAATACGCAAGCAAAGTTAATTAAAAGAAGAAGAAGAAAAACAAATTGTTTATTGTCATAATTGATGCAATTTTGTCGTAGCAAAGCAAGCTTAAGTTTCTGAACGAAATTAAAATTTACACATTAATGTGAAGATTTTACACCAATAAACGACTATCAAGATATTTGTGCGGCGTTGTGTATTTGAATGCACCTAAAATTGTGTCTACATTTGCAGAAATATTTGTTAATCCTTTAATTACACATACATACACAAGCATAAAATATTTTTTAAATTTAAGTAAAATAATTTTCAATGCAAAGTCTATTATGTATGAATACAAAATGTGAAAAAATATTGCATAGCATAAAATATTATATATTATAATTAAAGGAATGAAGTAAAATAAAAAAAATAAAAATAAAAAATGCAACACAAAAAGATAATTTAAAGTGAAGACAAAATTTATATATATATATATATACGTATATATTATGACAAATATGAAATGATTAAATAAAAAATTGATTCTTAAAAAATAATTATTTGCGTTATTTTTATGTGGTGTGGACGGTGGTGGTGGTACTAGATTTATGCCGCCACTTCGCCCTCAGACTGAAGAAGAAATTTTCCGGTTAAATATCTATCAAACCCGATTGAGCAAGCTAAGTATATTTTTTGCTGATTAGGTTTTTTTGCAATATTGCTAGATACTTTCCATTTGCGGTAATTCCACCAGACTCGTTTTCGTTATTGTTTTAAAAATCATTATCGAGGTTTTCGAGATCTAGCACATTACGTTTGATCAATAAAGCAGTCGATGTATTTAACGGCCCTAACGCTAGTCGCAGATTGCATCCGATAGGACGACCGATTTCGGCCGGCATATTTGACCGTCCGAATTGATGCGCACACTTACCCAGATTATTTGCCGACCGTATTTGCATACACAAATCTAGTTTTCATTACAATTTTGTAAGCAGTGAAATATTTTGATGCCGATGTCGGTTCGGTTATCGGTTTATGCGTGAGAGCGCTCATATAATCACAAGTGTTTATTCATATCGCCCGCATACAGCCGATATTGGCCGAGCACAATTCGGCCGATTCCGGCTGCAGTGTGCGCGTAGCGTAAATTTGTCAAACGCGTGGATACATAGTGTATGAGTAACTTAATTTCCTGCTCATATTTCACACAAACAAAAATAGGATAAGTGAACCCCTTTTCAACCGGATTAACTGCTGTTGTCTGCTAAATATGTATCTGAACCAATAACCGAACCGAAATTTTCAAGAAATGTTTGATCCGAACCGAAAACCGAATCACTTTTTCCTTTCCACCAATTTTTGATAGCCAAATTTTCTCCACGTCTTTTTTTTCTTTTGTTTGATATGGTAATATCATGATTGTTTACCATCCGCTGACCTTGTTGCTGCAATGTTTTTAAGGCGAAACAGAGTACTATTTTAAAAGCCGCAACACTGCTGCAGTCTAGTACGCTTTCTGGTCATGATATCCACTTTTTCACTCACAGCCAGTCTTCTATTAGATTCCTGGGAAAACTTCGCTCTAAAAGAGATGACTGAAACTTTACGCAAACGAATTGTTCGTAGTCTGCCGAACTTGCGCATCATAGCGTGACATAGAAATTAGCAATGAAAGATGGCAAGTGGGACTGGCTTGGCCAGCCAAAAACACCCAACGCATAATGTCTCTACTTAACCGATGGAGGCAAGACATCCATTGGATTTTTTATGGACTGACGAGATTACACACAGCTAGACTGGGCGCACCCTGAAACAACTACTGCAGAAATGCATGCACGAGAATGGGAAGGAAACCATTCAAAAGCTCTTTGCATTTGGCCGGTGCTAGCAAAACGGAGAGCAAAAGCTCTTAGCAGTTACTTATTTGATGGACTGGATGATCTTAATCCTAGAGTAGTCGCGACCTTCCGTGAAGCGCAAGTGATCGCGTGGTGAGCATTTTGCCGCCCATATTTAAAAAGCTGTTGTGTCGCCATTAATAGTCAAATGAATTGAAAATTATTTATTAAGCCAGAATGAAATATAAACTAAGCGTTGGAGCAACATTAATTTATTACAGTTTTACTATTATATATAACAACGCTTGATCTTTACAAATGTGTTGTTTGAAAAATAGCAAGCAGTTTTTTGTCCCGGGGGCGGCAAAATGCTCATGGCGCGAGCACTCTAGGGTTAAAGCAGTAGATAGTACTAGGTGCAATGCCGTATTCCTCGGACTCGGACTAGTAAAACTGTCAAAAAATAAAAATTCGCTCAGAGCGAGAGAGTAAGATTGAAAAGTACGGGATCGCTTTCTAGTAAAAAATGGCAACTTCTGTCAACTTCAACATAACCTCCAAATTTTGGTTGCTTATTTTGTATGCAAACACACCCAGATCACACATGTAAATAACCAAAAATACTTTCAAATTCATTAGAATCCACTTAAACAAGTAATTAAATACTTTTCAACATGAATTAGCAGAGTGCACTTTTCTTTTGTTTACAATTTGGTTGCCAAACACACTACAGCTGATCGTTTGACACATTTACCAGAATTTACCAGCAAAAAATTCTCGGACTAAAACTGGTAACTTCTGACAGAGAGAGAACCGTATTTACTCTCTTTTTTGTCCTCTCAATAGTCAGAGTACCGAGTACGGGATCGATTTCCAGTAAAAGCTGACTGATTCTGACTATTTCTGACTAGTCTGGACTCGTACGGGATCGCAACTACTATTAGGAGCCTATCGACGTTTTTACTGAGCATCACAGAATTCTAAACCCCTTGGGATGTTACAAAGCATCCTAAGTCTAAGTGAGTCACACAAGAAACCCAACTTAACCTAACCTTTTAATACTAACGTTTGAATTAGAGATGGGCACGGGACTAAATATTTAATGCCGATCCCGCTTATCCCGAAATTCAATTTTTTGGTCCCGAACCCTATCTATCACTAAGAAAAAGTCACATGTGTTTCAAATTAGTTTTAAATAATAAAAAATAATGATAATGAAAGATATGGAATCTTCCGATTATTTTCTTTTGCTTTGCTGTTCGTTTTCGTCTCAATAAAACATAAAAAAACGCATATTTCACACATCGTTTTTAAGGAAAATCTTCTGAATTTGTGGAGGTTGCGGATTTATCGGGAGTGTCGGGAAAGGATTTAGGTTCCCGTACCACCTGTAAAATTTTTATAAACCTTCGTGATATCGCCTATCTCGGCCAACTGGAAATCAGTACCGTGGGTCCCGCGGGTCCCGATATCCCGCATTCATCTCTAGTTTGAACCCTAAAATATCTGTTCACCCGGTTCAAAAATGCCCTATCTCCGACTTCATTTAAAAAACGTCCTATCTCAACTGAAAATTTGTTTATATAGTGCGTTTTTGAAGTGAGAGCTGAGATAGGGTGTTTTTTAACCGATTTCTTTACTTTAGTTTTTACAAACTATTTAACACACAGCCGCTGTGGTGTAGTGGTAAGCAGTGCGCGCTTCCACTCCGCAGGGCCTGAGTTCAAGCCCTGGTCAAAGCAAAACATCGCAAAACAGCTTCTCATAAAAATGCAATCGCCGTTCAGAGTCGGCGTGAAACTGTAGGTCCTGTCCGTCGACAAGCATAAAGGCCGAATATCTAACAGATGCTCGCTTTTCATTGGTCCTCACTGACCACTCGGACCATGTCTCGATTTATGGATGATTTAATAAAATAAACACTCAATTGTTATAGTTACATATGCACATATGCATGTCCATTTTAATAGATTGCTCCTTTCAAATGCCATCGAACTTCTTTTGTTGGAATCTTATTTCCTTCTAAAAAAAATCTGGAGCCTCAACGTCCACAGGCATATCCACTGTATATTCATTCAGACGCCGCGAATGCGCTAGCCGATTAACTGGATATACAATACTAACATCAGCACAATTGACGAATGTTTCCTGCGGCCCACAGCCCATAGCACTTGTACCATTCCCACAAGGGCCCCAGTTGTTTCCTAGAATATGTATAAGAAGAGTTTTCTTAGATTCACCATTTTTCATATGATTCATTGCATTTTGCAGCTACATTGCAAAATAATGTAACTCACCACCAGTATAGGTCCAACGGAGCACACAATGTTCGCAGTTCAAGTTTTCAGATAAAACTAAGTCTGCATCAATCCAGCCGATTGTACTGCCAATATACATTCGACTCGAACCATCAACGAAGCGCAGCGAATGTTTGCTAAAGCAGTCCTCCGATTCTGCGCCAAATTCAGTCAAATCGCAGATATCAAAACGAAAATAGCCTAAATGATTTGCGGTGATGCGTATCCCTACTCTAGCGGTATAGGAACCGTGAAATGCTTTCGTTATTACGCCAACACCGCCATAATAACCACCAATTTCGTTGGCTCGTGGCGTTGACAAGGCATAGTTATCTCCACATAGCCCACATTTGCCGTTATTTGTGTTCCATTGCACCTGAAGTATACATATACATACATACATACATATGTACTTTCAAAATATTTTATCGGGCCGGTTTCGGCTTTTGATTTTAAGTAAATTTTTGAATACGAGTAATATTTAAGTAAAAGACAACAACCGACTTAAATGCTCTTATACAAATTTAGGAGTACTCTTAGTTTCTTCATGACCCAAGGATCGGAAATAAACGAATTTAGTATGGGACAGCTCTTAAGGTACACCCTTTCCCATAAAAAATGGATTATCGAAGCCGGTTCATGTGGTCCAAAGTTATTCAGTAACATACTTAAAAAAAAAAGATAGTTAAAAAAATCCGAAAAATTAATAACCTCCACTTTTTTTGCAGTTGGATACATATCGTTAGTATAGTATGGAAAGGGCGTAACTCACATCATCGCTGAATACAAAAAGCCGCAACTAAGTAACTAAAAACACAAAATTAGCTTTTTGACTGATTATGATGCATTTCATCGAACTATACATAAGTCCCCACATCGTTTTGTGCAATAAAAAATTTTTACGATATTTATCTCAGCCAGCCAAATGCGGAGCGCAACACCTTGAAAGAACGTTTTCGGAGCGCTCCCAATATGGAGTGAAAAGGGACTCGAATGAGTATGTATGTATCAGAAAAGCAAAAACCAACTGCATTGAACGTAGTAAATTTTTAAGTCCGGCACATGTACGAGGAACATTTTAAATGTCTCCTACACAGCCAACCAGCGGAGTCTACAGGGTGCACAATTAAAAGGGTAATTTCAGCATCCCTCACCCAGTTAATCCGGAAAGACTCCGTGCGGACTCCCCTATTCACCCAGGATTTTGTTAAAAGGACTTTAAATCATTCGAGGATAACCAAGACCGAGTGTTTTGGGAGTGGTCCGATAATAGGCCTTAGATAGAAGGCTTTACGGTTTTGCAAAACGCTCCTAATTTTGTTTATAATTAATAAGGATTGACGTTTTCTCTTCTTTTTAATGAAAACATGTTAAATTAAAAAATTATTTGCATATTATGTAGTAAAAATCACATAAAAACGAAAAAATCATGAAATAAATCAAAAAATATGTTTTATCTTGTTTAAAAGGCGTTCCTTTTAGGTTTGAAACCACTGCGCCGCCCGCTCTATGGAATTCTTTGAATTGAAAATTTAGTCAATATCTCGCAAACTAAAGGAAATATACAAAAACTGATAACACCAATCGAAAGATCTTATTATCCAGGCGACGTTAGGAGCTCGGAGCTTGTGCACGAAATCTAACATTTCTATAAGCTGCGTATGTATGCTGGTAGGCAAAAAATCGGCATTTGAATTAGTTTTGCCCTTTTTCTTTTATTATTATTTTTTTATTATTAAAGTATATCTCACTAACAGGAACCGCGTAAGTCAAAATTTTAAACTTTGTACAATATTTATAAAAGCTCGACGAATTTCACAAAATGCTCATCAAAATTTCATGTTCTATATTTTCCTCCTTATAACCAAATTGTCGAACATACTTTGGCATGTCATAAGATTAGTGATTAAGAAATTTGAAATTTTGATGGAATTTTATAGAATTTTCCCAACTTTTTTAAAAAGTTAGAATTTCAGACTTACATAGTTTTGGTTAGTGAGTGAGCTATACTTTCATAAATAATATATGTATATAAAATATACAATAAACATGAAATAAAGCAAAGAAATATAGCCAAAACTTGTTAAAGTGTCGCTTTCCTTTTTATTTTCCCGCCACTGTATGTCGCTTCCGTTTTGATGATCGAACTCACAACCTTTTGGCAGTATTTCACGCACTATTTTTTCATCTTACAAAAAACTATTCGAATTTCACTAACGGCTATTCTAATTATCTATGTACATACATACATACATATCGTCGTTTAAAGTGCAAAACCGCGTATCAGCAAAATGCAAAACCGCGTATATGAAGTTGTAGAAATTAATTTCTAGAGTGTAAAAACACTAATATTTCAAAATTATTCTCTTTTCTATAATGCAATCGCATATCAGCCTAGTATATTTCAGGACGAATGGATAAGGATTGAGCCAAGAGCTTGTGTGAGCAAATCCAATTTTTGGCAGCCAATGTCAGTTACGCGGTTTTGCCGAATGACGATACGCGGTTTTGTACTTTAAACGACGATATGTATATTAAATATTGTTGATAACCCGGCTCCGCTTTGCCAATCCGCTGTTCTTACCGTCATGCCACCACAATTTAATCCATTGTCATCATAGTTTTTCGGCGCAGATGCGTTGTAGCGCCAACGCGATGAACGACTCGGTGGATCCAGCATCATGCCATGCCCATTCACCAAATTAATGCACAACCATGGCAGAAAAGCCAAAACAATGAACATGCCCTGCTTGTAGTCCTTCATTATGCTGGACATCAATCGAAACATATATGGACTATAAGTTGCAAATTCGTAAGTATTTTTTAATTTCACGAACCGGATTCTGCGACCCTTGATGTACTCTTAGTACNGAATGCCCTGCTTGTTGTCCTTCATTATGCTGGACATCAATCAAAACATATATGGACTATGAGTTGCAAATTCGTAAGTATTTTTAATTTCACGAACCGGATTCTGCGACCCTTGATGTACTCTTAGTACATATGTCAACTCTGGTTTGTTGTTCACGATTGATTGCGACTAGCGTTGTGGATGAGCATTTTTTATACACATTTATTAAAGACAACACTTTTTACGAGTCCAATCACATTATCAGCAGCCCCCAGGCTAATGGTGCTGATAAAAAAAAAAAAAACGGGGGCCTTATCAAAAGACGCTGTGCTGCAATTCACTCATACTGGCGCGCACACGCATAATAGCCGTATAATGGGATATACATAAATACATATGTACAAAAGAACTCTTAACGCATACCTACAAACATACAAATGTATGCACATGAGGGTGTACCAGAATCTGAAGGGAAATTGTGAGCAAACGCACACCCCCTTAGTTGTTACTTTTTGGTCTAAATAACGAAGAAAGATTTATTGCTGTAAAATACCGAAAACCCGTTCCCCCTGAAAGTTCAATTTGTCCACTGTGTCCGATGATACCGAATCTCTCTCTAGCTCGTTATGGGATATCTCGACCTTCAACAACTTTCGAGGAGCTCCTGGGTAGGCTTCACTTNGAGAGAAAGCCGTATAATGGGATATACATAAATACATATGTATGTACAAAAGAACTCTTAACGCATACCTACAAACAGACAAATGTATGCACATTAGGGTGTACCAGAATCTGAAGGGAAATTGTGAGCAATGCACACCCGCTTAGTTGTTACTTTTTGGTCTAAATAACGAAGAAAGATTTATTGCTGTAAAATACCGAAAATCCGTTCCCCCTGAAAGTTCAATTTTCAATTCCACTGTATCCGATGATACCGAATCTCTCTCTAGCTCGTTATGGCATATCTCGACCTTCAACAACTTTCGAGGAGCTCCTGGGTAGGCTTCACTTTTTTATAAATCTTACTCTTGTATATATATACGGGTCTACTATCGTCGCAGCAAACTTATGTATGTACCCCTAAAGGGCCGTTGAATGTATATGATAAGCCCAGATCTGTGTTATCTCAAAATATCGAGTGTTTTACGTTTCACTGATCCCAGATCTCCAATTAATTTCAAGGGTATGTGTAACGAGATTCCCAAATTAATTTTTTTCTGGCCCACCCTAATGTATATACTTATCCAGGTAATCACTGTATGCGTAAATTTTTAGGTTTTATTATCTTCACTGAACATAACACGCAGATGCATTTGTATTTATGTACATATGTGTGTGTGTATAAAAAATGTTGTTTTGTAATTGTCGGTGAACAATGTAAAGTTGGTAAGTGAAATCCACATTCTTAATGCAATATTACAACTGAGATAATTAGTATCACTGATAAAACAACAAATCGTCAGAAGAAGTGGCATAACACAGAAATAACAAACTTCCCAATTAACTTTTATTATTTTGTGATTTATTGGTAAAATTGTTTACTGTCCCTCCAAACTACAAACGAAGTGNTGGCCGTTGAATGTATATGATGAGCCCAAATCTGTGTTATCTCAAAATATCGAGTGTTTTACGTTTCACTGATCCCAGATCTCTCCAATTAATTTCAACGAGATTCCCAAATTAATTTTTTTCTGGCCCACCCTAATGTATATACTTCTCCAGGTAATCACTGTATGCGTAAATTTTTAGGTTTTATTATCTTCACTGAACATAACGCAACTTTATTTACGCAGATGCATTTGTATTTATGTACCAATGTGTGTGTGTATAAAAAATGTGGTTTTGTAATTGTCGGTGTAACACTGTAAAGTTGGTAACTGAAATCCACATTCTTAATGCAATATTACAACTGAGATAATTAGTATCACTGATAACAACAAATCGTCAGAAGAGGTGGCCATAACACAGAAATAACAAACTTCCCAATTAACTTTTATTATTTTGTGATTTATTGGTAAAATTGTTTACTGTCCCTCCAAACTACAAACGAAGTGTGTGTGTTGTTTGCTCACACAGTAAAAAAGGAAACTAGCAAAGAGAGCGCTTACAAATTATTTAAAAAAAAGGAACAGTAAAACCTAAGAAATACATATAAACGTATATATATGNCTCACACAGTAAAAAAGGAAACTAGCAAAGAGAAAGCGCTTACAAATTATTTTAAAAAAAGGAACAGTAAAACCTAAGAAATACATATAAACGTATATATATGAATGGTCTTGCATATTTTTTTTTTTTTTTTTTTTTTTNGCTTACAAATTATTTAAAAAAAAGGAACAGTAAAACCTAAGAAATACATATAAACGTATATATATGAATGGTCTTGCATATTTTTTTTTTTTTTTGATATGCTGTTTAAATAAATTAAAAGTTGCATATTTCAAGTAGCATGCTTATTTATACTAGATCTCTCAAGATATTTGATATGGTAATAGTAAAAAAGCAAACCGGGCTTTGCAATTGTGGTGTGTCCAAGCGTCATTAGCTGTAGAAAAATGTGCTATTACACCATGTCAATGGCTGGAAGCTTAAAAAATGGAATCCATGTTTGTATCTCAATTATTAAATTTCCGTGCGCCTTCTTTGTCTACTTGTCTAATATGTCTCATTGTCAATCTACAAACTCCGTATGTTTCCATTACTATTCTTCTACTTCTTNGAGAAAAATGTGCTATTACACCATGTCAATGGCTGGAAGCTTAAAAAATGGAATCCATGTATTTATCTCAGCTATTAAATTTCCGTGCGCCTTCTTTGTCTACTTGTCTAATATGTCTCTTGTCAATCTACAAACTCCGTATGTTTCCATTACTATTCTTCTACTTCTTTAAGCCCTGTACGAAATTTGTCACATCGTATTCCTCATCGTACTGCTGTTCCGACCATAGCTCTGGCAGATTTTCGATGATTGCATTCATAGACATTGGTGCACCACTGGCCGCATTCGATGCTGGCGCACCATTTGCTCCCTCTTTGTCATTGCCATTTGGATTAAATAAATCGAAGAGCTGTGCTGTGCCCATTGTATCCATCGAGGCGTTCTCTGAACTGACCACGGTATTGGCGGTGAGGATTTTAAACTTTTGTAATCCCATTATTTTCTCTTCGAGTGTTTTTTGAGTTATCAACCGATATACATTCACCACTTTCTTCTGGCCAATACGATGCGCACGATCCATGGCTTGTAGATCCTTCATTGGATTCCAGTCGTGCTCGACAAATATGACTGTGTCAGCGCCAGTCAAATTCAAGCCAAGTCCGCCGACCTTGAGTGCGAAGATAAAAGAGAGTTTGCTAAATGAAGAACAAAATTACATATATTTTATTTGAGTTTACCTGTGTGGTGAGGAGTAGCACATCGATACTCGGATCGGTGTTGAAGTTGTGCACAATGTCTTGACGCAGTGATGCCGGCACGCTGCCGTCTAGGCGTAAATAAGACACCGTTGGCAAATGTTTGCGCAACAAATCGTGTTCCACTATATTTAACATGGCCTTTAGTTGACAGAAAATAAGCGCACGATGTTGACTGACCGATTCAGTTTGGACGCCAATGCCGCAATCGAGCAACAATTGTCTGAAAAAAAATTTAATGATGATCATTAAATCGAGCACTCAAGTATAAACTATAAACGTACAGCAGTAAAAATAATTAATTAGTTAATTGTTTTCTCACTCACTTCAGTGCTGGCAATTTCGCCGAGTGCTCTATATCATCAAGTNGTATAAACTATAAACGTACAGCAGTAAAAATAATTAATTAGTTAATTGTTTTTTCACTCACTTCAGTGCTGGCAATTTCGCCGAGTGCTCTATATCATCAAGTGAGCTCTGCTGTTGCTGCAACTCCTGCGCAATCTTTGCGTACTCCGAATGCTTTGGTGTCAACACCAATTTCGGGTGATTGCAAACGTTTTGTAAATAACGCAAATCGTGGAAAATGTGAGCCTTCTTGCTGATGGTATCACTCTCACCCAGGCTATCCAAACAATCCTTCCAATGTGAATTCAAATGTGTACGACTGAAGTCCTCATATAAACGTTCTTGTAACGGACTCAATTCGCACAACAAGTCTTGTGTGATTTTAGGTGGTAAATCGGTCAACACATCCTCCTTCACGCGACGCAACAAGAATGGCAATACCTGGCGATGTAATGCCTCCATTGCTAAGACGCCAGCTTCCTGTTCCTTGGAGGAACTCTTTGAATCGCGGGAAGCTAATATTGGCCGACTGTAACGCGCAATAAATTGTTTCTCAGTGCCAAGAAAACCAGGCATCAGGAAGTCAAAAAGGGACCAAAGCTCCAATACATTGTTTTGAATAGGCGTACCAGAAAGTATTAGCCGATGTCTGGCCTTAAGCATTTTAATGGCCTTCGAACTTTTTGTCTTGCCGTTCTTTATAATGTGACCTTCGTCCAGCACACAGTAGTTCCAGTGTATATTGCTGAAGAAATCTATATCCTTTCGTACTGTGTCGTATGATGCCACGACCAGATTACACGGCCCAATTTGGCAGCGCAGTTTTTCACGTCCGATAGGCAAACCTACGTAATGTAGTGGACGTAAAACTTTCGATCTTTCTAGGAATTTTTCCACCTCATAGACCCAATGACCTGTGAGCGTCGGTGGACAAATCACTAGGCTTGGCAGTGATGCTTCTCTGTCCATAGTGCGCTGGTAGTGTTCGCCTGCGAGAATGCAAATGGTTTGAAGTGTCTTACCCAAACCCATGTCATCGCAAAGAATGCCATGCAAATTGTATTTGTTCAAAAACCATAGCCAGTTAACGCCTGCTTGTTGGTAAGAACGAAGCTCTACCGATAAGGGTATCGGTACTTTGTAGTCGGGTATAGTCTTTGGCGTGAATAGGTAATCAAGAAATTCGCGATCGCGTATCTTTCGCTCCTGTAACTCAGCGGAAGGAATCTCATTCTTGATTGACTTGCTACGCGAATCTAATGGCATAAGTTGAACAAGTGTGGCAAAGCAGTGCGTGGAAAGCAAACGTACAGATTCATCGGGATCGCTCATGCAACCTGAAAGGTGGAAACACACAGAATTGCATATGGAATATTTGAAAGTTANTTGCTAAATCTAGCGGAGCATCTGATAGTAATTCCATATTCGGATAAGCTGTTGTAAATTCCTCAATTTTAGCAAACAAAATTTGCTCGAAAACCGGCATTTTGGAAAAGATCTCTACTGTGAAGCTTAAGCAAATTTTCGATATGGCACAAGAGGCGCCCAGGCGTTGAACGCGGAACTGTTTTAATTCCTGTAAGGAAGCGGTAAAACTAAAGTATTGAAATTTTTTTTGATTCTCATAACACTTACCGCCGCGTTTACTGCATTGACACCATTTTCCGCTGTGGCATTCGCTTCACTTAGTGGCGGCCTACCTGGGCCACGTGAGCCACTCGGTCCCCCAGCACCTGCACGACTACCTGCGCTTCCAATTTGTGCATTATTTTGTTGCAAATTTAATGTTAAAATGCCGTAATAAACGCAGTTATTCGAAGCAACCGCTGACTGGGGCAATGTAGTCTTTTTCAATGACAATTGGCTTATAGTCTGCAAATCATAGCAAAATTGTATGCAAACATAAATAGGTTATAATTGCTAACAAAATTTCTCTCAATAATCATTGTATTTACTCACAATTTTGGGCGTAAACTGAGGATCACTCTTCAGCAGCGTACACAAGTTAGTCAGTATTTTACTATTAGGACTAGGATTTCTATCACACACCTGATGCATTAGCTGCACCAGGAATTCCGCTGAAAGTTGTTGCAATAACTCACACTCTTCTCGTTTTATCGACTCCATAAGCGGTTTTACAACCGGATTCAACTTCTCTGGTAAGCATTGCATGCAGACAATGGCACCCGCCAATGCCGCTTGTGCGCTTATATTATAGGCGCATTGTTCTGCTGAAGTCTGCGCGAAAGAGGCTCGCAAGCCGCGCCTGCGCTCCTCAAGTGTTTCGTGTAATTTTGGCTTAAGCCCATAGCGACTAAACCCCTCGGTCAGGGTGGTGGCAATTGCCTCTATTTGATCTAATGTGAGAACGCGACCAAAATTTAAATCATTTATGGGTATTTTGTATTGCTTCAATGTAGCAATGAGATCATGAGCCTCCTGGTGCAACCTGAGAAAATACAACTGAAAGTACATTCATGTAGGTTTAAACGCTCACAAAATTACCTTGTAAACGAAACGGCTACTTCGTCATAGTAAACATACTCCATGACACACGTGCGTAATTTCTCTGCCAGCTTCGGTGCGGCTAGGCGCATGGAAGGATCTATTTGTGCCCAGAATGCGATGATCAGACCTAAAAAAGAATTCCAAGCATGAAGGGTGAAGTCAGTCAAATTAAAAACCACAAATTAAGCTACTCTACGGAAGTAAAACTTCATTCATTTCTAATTTCTTACTGGAAACATTTTTCGTGGGAATTTTATTTTTATTGCCGCCGCTGATGTTGCACTTCAAAAGAATATATCTAATTTTTTATTTTTTTTTATTTATGACTCACCGCATACAATGCGCTGCACTGCCGACCGCGAATTTAAGTGCCCCAACAACACTTTTGTATAACAATCCATGGGGGATTCCATATTTGGCGTATAAGTCACTCCTGGAGCCGGCTGCACCAGATATTTCGAGAGCGCGCCCAGCACTCGTGCTGCCGTTACACGCGCACGCACCACATTACGCTCACGAACATCCAATGGGGTCGCCTCATTGCCGCCAAGAAAGTATCTTTGCGGTGCTGTACTGCTCATGGAGTGGCCACCCAAATCATCGGCATTACGCTGCGCCCGTCGTCGGGATGTTACAGCTGCGTTTGCATCGGCTGATGTGCCTAAGGGGCTTTGCGGCACAGCGGAGGTGTGTATTAGAATGGATGAGTCGAAAGCAAGCCTGGCTGGCTGCATGGCTAAGCAAATCCACGACGAAACGACCGGACAGGCGGCATGCAATAACGCTCCCAAATCAGCGTTAAACAATAGATTTTTCCAAACTTTCGTTGCCATCTCCTGTATATCTGACTGAGGTTCGACTAGAATGCGTTCGTAAATGAAGCGTAGCGCGTCCTGCAACAGTTTCCACTGCCAATCGATGACGCCTAGATTTAAGTTTAATTTTTTGGAATCGAAATTTATGGCAATGGCCAACTGCGGCAAATTGGTAGAGTCCTGACCCACGGCGTTACCATTATTATTTGCGGTTGTGCTAAGTTTTGAGCTTGTGGAGGGAGTGGCACTGGTCATGGCTTCAATTTGGTCCTTATTCAAATTGCAACTGGTGAGAGTTTGGAGTGTCAGTAAAGTCGATTTTCGCACCGAACTGGTGCTATGCGAAAGAAAGGGCCAAAGTCGCGGCACCAGCGTGGACATTGGTTCCATTCTACACAATTTAAGAGAAAAACAAGTTGAAATTATTATTTTTTAATTTTTTTGTGTTATGAAAAAAAGCACTCACTGAATCCAAAATCCGGCACTGGGTAGACACAGTATTGCCGCTAGCAGCCCCATAAAACTATTACATGCGCTCGTCAATTCATCCTGATCCAGGAGTAGATCCCATAGCATCTTCACAATCGACGAGACCTGAACTGGGTTTAACAATTTCGGCAACCAGGTTGCAATCGGAATCAGAGTCGATGCGGCTACGGCGCCCACATCATCTACGGCATCGAATAATGCCAACAGTATGTCGTTTATTGATTGCGGCACATAAATCGTCAAAAGATCTTCGCGCACTACAAAGACATACTTCAAACCCAGTAGGCCGCCGTGACGGACTTCCCACTCCTTCTGCTTCAGCAATTTAATCAACAACTGCACTATTTGATGCACTTGCTCTGCATGCATTTCTTTTACAATAGTTCCCAGCACCTGCGCACATGTTTCACGTACTGGCGCCACCACCTGATCGGATACAAAGTCACCGAAACGATCCAGGCATAGTACGCACAGCAGACGCAACGCAGCATCCTCCATCCAGAGATTGTGATGTTGCTGCATCTCTTCACGTGTCATACCGATACCTTTGCCTGCACCGCTGGCGTGATTATTAATAAGCTCACGCAAAGCTGTCGCTGCACCGTGACGCACCTCCCATCTCGGGTTGAAGAGGTCGACATAGAGACGTGCACAAAAGTTTTCCAATGGCCAATTGAAGGCATCAATCCACATACCAGTCGCATCCGGCACGGGATCTGCATATGGGGGGGCATGAATTACATAGGTAAAGTCTACATATTTTAAATTTTCGTTATTTGCACTTACCATTTAATGTATAGAAAACCTCCTGTCGCTCTAGCGCATCTGCTTTCAATTTTTTGCGTTCGGGTTCGTCGACCATACTGGCACCATTTTTACCGGTTCCCATGCCACTGCTGTTGCTGTTATTGCTTCGACTTAAACTATTTGCAGTCGCATTTACACCGCCGCCACTGGTTGTTGTATTTATATTTTGTCGCGCTTTGCGCTTGGCGCGATTCATTTCACGGCAGCTAAGCTGTTGCCCATTGGAAGGAATCAAATTGGAATTGGGTTTTATATTCAGTATATCCTCAACGGGCACCTGTCGGACGGATAAAAATGATAAATAAGCGTAAGAAAATTGCATGGAGGCAACCCAATTTTCGCAAGGCTACCATTGAAGTTTAAACAGCGATAAGGTCAACCCAAATTGTATGTGGGAAAAATTAAACTAAGGACATTCACCTAAAAGCAAGATCCATCATCCCCTATTGTAGCTAAGTAGAATTTGGTTTCATTTAGTGCGCCTCTTAATCGCTTTATTTAGGTCGACCTAAACACTTTTTCCTTCTCAACAAAGATTTAATATCATTCAAGTTGCCATTATTTACCTTCTCCTCGTTGGCATTGTAGTTGCTTCCGGTACTCATTACATCCTCATCTGTGATCATATCCGTCAGATTCACGCCCAACTTCGAGGCCTGCGTCAGCCCTAGTTTCTCATTGAGCAGCGCACGCTGTCGACTCAACCGCTCCGCAGCCGTGGCACTTGCATTTGCGCCACTACCGCCCGTTGGTGTTGCAGCGCTCTCCGTTTCGTTCAAATCGAATTCAATACCCTCGGAACCGATAAGGCGAGCACCTTTATGCAATATTTGCTCCAAATCGAATTCCGCAAACGATAATAATCGTTCGCGTTGCTGCTGCTGTTGTTGCTGAAGCAAATCTCGACTGCAGCTATGTTCGCTGGAGTTTGTGGCAGTGGTAGCCACCGATTGACAGCTATCGTCCTCACCACCACCTCCACCACCCGTAATGGAAGCTACTGCAGTCGAATCTTCGTCCCTTTCCTTCTCCTTTTTAATGGTCTCACGTTTTATGGCCGCGTATAATTCAGGCCTCCAAGCGGGTACATTTTGCAATATCGCCTCTACGGCTTGTGAAGCGGCGATGCGAGTGTCCCACGAGGTGCTGTGCAAGTATCCGATTAGACGATTGAGAAGTGCATGCAATTCATGGGGGTACAACTTCTGTACTTCGCCAATTTGTTTTGCCGCAGCGCGACGTGTTACTGCTGATGAGCCGGACTCGAGCAATATGAAGAGACGATCCAACCTGCAACCGGATTGGAGAACAAGAATGTGTGCAGTTAAATAAGGTATAATCCAATATAGCCAATATCAGAACAAGGCTCTCAAGTGCGTCAGCAAGCAGCTTATGAGATACCCTCAATCTCTTGAAATCAAGTGTGTANGATTTGTTTTGCCGCAGCGCGACGTGTTACTGCTGATGAGCCGGACTCGAGCAATATGAAGAGACGATCCAACCTGCAAGCGGATCGGAGAACAAGAATGTGTGCAGTTAAATAAAGTATAATCCAATATAGCCAATATCAGAACATGGCCCTCAAGTGCATCAGCAAGCAGCTTATGAGATACCCTCAATCTCTTGAAATCAAGTGTGTATATGAAAAGAATTTTGTCGACAAAAAACATTTATTAAATCCATATTTATTAAGTTACCAAGCAAGTCTTTACAAATTTAAGAAGCTTAGTTTAATAGCTCAACCAGCCACCGACGTAGAACCGTAGACCGTGTCAGCTGGCACGACCTATCTTATCCTCGTATTAACGAAAACTCACCACCGCATGATGGTGCAAAACTTTCCCTTTATGGACTTCTGAGCGTATCATTGCGACATGTTCAGTGTTTTAGCTACATCTNATTAACGAAAACTCACCACCGCATGATGGTGCAAAACTTTCCCTTTATGGACTTCTGACGTGTGTCAAGTTAGCACTACACTTTTCGAAATCGGAAAAGTTAACTACGGCATTAATTGTAGTGTTTTTGTTGTAAATTTGTTGTGGAAAGAAAAAATTTGTAGCTCTC